>NC_142608.1:28071070-28225964 GCF_041222555.1 Hakea prostrata | reverse complement strand
AAAATCGAGGCAATTTTGGATATGAAAGCACCAGAAACCATCAAGAGAAACCCAATGCCTAAGCTGAGGTCGGGTGGCAGACTTGAATAGATTTATCTCTAGATCGAGGGAGAAATACTGCCATTCTTCCAAAATTTTAAAATAGTGTAGCCGGCCGAGAAAGGAAACATCTGGAATGATGAATGCCAGGGAGCATTTGAAGACCTAAAGACAAACTATCCCGACCACCCTTGCTCGTTATGCCAACCAACAGAAGGAGCTACAAAACCCCTTTAGGTTTGGATTTGATCCGGGCCTTCAATTCCCTGTTTTGGCCTTGTTGGTCGCATTGGTCGACCGATTGGTCGATCGGCCGATCGACCAATCCACTCGACCAATGGGTGCTGTCTTTGGCAATTAGGTTGATTCTTGCTCTATTTAAGTCTAACCTCGAGTCCACTTCGTATTTGCTGCCTCCAAACCCTCCGGAACGAACCAAAGACCTCTGCAAGTCATCTCTCTTGCATCCTTGGAGTTTTCTTGGCGGATCTTCGTCGGAACTCTTCTTTTTGCATCAAAAGGTATGTCTACTCTCTCTTCTTCTCCTACATCTTTGTTTTTTCTTTCCTTTTTGAGTTGAGACAGAGAAGAGATGCTGCATCCTCTGTTGCAAACATCTCTCGAACATGTTCTCATGATCATCCTAAGGATTTAAGGCTAGAACAATGATCTTAACCATGATCATTGCAAGCTTTTTGAAGGATTCATGATCAAACCATGATTTAATCTCTGATAATTTCCTAATCTGAATTCTGATCTCTTTGGATCTTCTTTCATTGATCATGTTAGTGGTTAATGGTTGTGTTTTCTTTCTATGATCCATAATCTATAGAATTCTAGTTGTTCTCTTCTACCTTACTATGTGTTCTTCATGATGCATGATAGTACATATATGGTAGGTTTTATTTCCTTATTTAGATTTATGCTTCTAAGCCTTATTCTATGAAGACCTATGCATGTTTTCATGTTTTCATTACCGAAAGCAATGATCCATCCTCCTATTGTTCTTGTCCTTGTTTTCTATTTCAAAATTCATCAAGATCCATGTTTGATTTATTTATGGTAACTTTTTGTTTCCTAATTTGGATCTTGATACCTTGATTTGATTAGTGTTTTGAGGTCCCCTATATGCTAGAATACTACTGATGTAGTCTACCCCTTGATTAGTACCCTTTTGAACCACCAAATTCGGATTTCATATCTCAAAACTCGATTTTCTAAGTTATCGTCTCGCATTGGTCGACTGATTGGTCGATCGGACCACTCGACCAATCCACTCGACCAATGAGTACAAAGAACTCTGATTGGTCTGCTTTCGGATGTTTTGCTATATTTTCTGTTAGGGATCTTTCCTAATATGTTGTATATACTTGTTTAGGACCTTCTTCTCAAGTTTGCCAAGATCTTACTTGATTTCTTAGGATTCTTTGCGAGTTATAAAAGGTAAGGATGGTTATTTCCTTAATTACATAGATAGCATGAATCTAGTTTCTATATTTGAATATCATTAATATGTTTCCTAAATTAGATTCTTACAATGATATTCTACTGTTGCATAACTTTGATTACAGTAGCATTACTTATTCATATTGAATTGATTCATGTATGATTTACTTACCAATGTTATACAAATGATTGTAAATATTGATTTCTTTCCATATATGGAGTTACCATATATGTGATGATATGAATTGATGCATGTGTATGCTTACGTATGGTTTGGAAAGGAGAGGTGTCCTTTTGACATTTCTGTCCTTGGACTACTACGGGAATATTATGGGATGTTTCCGGAGATGCCCTCTGGACACCTTCCTAAACTGTTGGATGACATATAGGATTGTCTAGTAGTGTTTGGCTAGGATGTCCTGTTATGTCAGACCCTAATCGGAGGGGTATTGAGACCGAACGACCCGTGGTAGCAATGGGGATTCATGGGCGCTCAAGACCGGTAACCAACCCGTGAGAGGACAGGAATCACATTGTGGGGGCCATTTATTGGTAGGGTTGCATATGGTTAGACTTGGGCTCACGGGCGCTTAAGACCGGTAACCAACCCGTGAGAGGACGTGAGAGCTTCCCGTTTACCATATGTGGATGATCAATAGGGTTGGTGAGTCCGTAGTCGGGGACTATGAGGACTCTAGTGTGAAGGATACCGGAAAGGATCGTCAGTGACGAGGAATGGAAGTATCTGGATCTGACTTGATGTAACCAAGTAGAAGACTTGCATTTGGCTAGGTATTACCCCGACATGCGCCAAGACTTATACCAAATGGTTGTGAGAGAGTGTGTTGACTTAACCCCCGCCAAGGTTTGTCCCTGAGGGATGAAGGACCCATTACCAATCGGTCGCCCGAGATATCTTAAATGGTTGGAGGGAATCCAAGATATCTTAAATGGTTGAGGATGTGAGTGGACTTTCCTAAAGAAGTACGGTGCTATGACTTAAAGCATGTCTCACCAATAGAGACCAGCATACATAGAGTTAGAATCATTCATTCATTGTTTGTCTCATATCATATTGCATTTATGTTTGTTCTGGAATTCTGCCATTTATGTTATTATGGATTTTAATCGCCTTTACCGAGTTTCTTTGAAACTCATTCCTTTATTGTACAATGTTGTTAGACTATCCCGCAGTACGGAATACTATGACGGTCCCTATGAAGAAGCGCAAGGCGAAGAGGCATATCTCCAGGGAAGGTGATTGCGGTTACCACAATTACTCCGAAGATTCCACGGGTGGTTATGCTCCATACGATGCTTAGTCCGACCATTGAGTGGAAGCGTCCTTGTGCTATTTATGAGATCTACACCTACAAGGATGTCGTCTACAAAGTGGAGAATAATTTAGTTACCCAATGTACTTGCTACTGGGATTAGCTTTTATCTAGTTTATTCTTTCGAGCTACTTTTCCGCTGGATGTAAAGTGGGATTTTTGCTTCACTTTACTTATCTCGTTTGACACTCGATTATATCTATTATTCCGTTTCGTTTATGATTCATTCTTTCATTATTGGATCTATGATTTATCTTCCGCACTCTTGTTATGGTTGTTCATGATTATGTTATTGTTTATGTGGGAGGTTGATCACTCGATACCTGATCTTCGGGCTGTGGATCACACTCTCGGGTATGCCGGATAGGGTACCGGCCGGGAGGGCGTGACAGATTGGTATCGAGCCAAGGTTCGAGGAGATCCTAACCACAAAAGGCAACAACTGAACATTCCCGAGTCATTGATCTGAAGTGACTCTTCTACTCTTAGAAGTGAATAATAGAACACCGAATTAGAAACTTGAACTTTGAGGCATAACAGAACATTTCCGAATAACATACCATAATTATACTTGAACAAATGACACTAATGCAAGGAAAAGAAAAGTGCATAACATACAATAATTAAAGAGAAACAAAATGAACTTCATTAATTTCAAAAGTTTTTACAATGATTACATCTGAAATGCATAAATGGGAAATCCTAAGGTACAATCTATCTAGGTGATCTACTCGATCTCTATATGCTTTGAACTCCTCTCGCTAGCCGAGTCACCCGATGCTCTATCCTCGTCCTGCCGAGACTCCATCCTCTCGTACATCTGCTCCCGTCCGACCTCCATCCTCTCTAGCATGGAAGTCATCGATCTCATCCAGTGCACCAAGATCTGAAGTCTCCGGAACCGCATGTGAAGGGCCACCCGCCTCGAAGTGTGATGAAGGAAACTCGTGATGCACGGGCTCAGCCTCGCGCATATCTCAGTATCATCTCCGGCCTGATCATCACTATCGGGACCGATATCCTCTCCTCCATCCTCTCGATCCCTCATCCTCATCCTCCGATTCATCATCATCCTCACCCTCTCGGGACCAGGAGATCTCTCTAACCGATGTAGTCTCATCCGTCGAATGGTCCGAGTCCCAATGGGGTATCCCCGTGATCTAGTGTCCATCGGAGTATCCTCGAAACTCACCCCCGAAATGCCCGAAGATCAAAGTCGAAGCCTCCCATAGCAAAGGTTCCGCATGCTAGGCCGCAGAACTAAGTCCAAAGCATGACCCGCTGAATGATGTAGGAGAGATCGATCTCGAAGCCCATGTAGATGCGGTAAATGACCAAGGCCTCCATCACCGTGGACCCGATGGTGATGTCCGGCTTTCGGCATGATGTTCCGGCCGACTATGCGACCGATAATACGTGCAGAACCCGTCATCCGTCCGCTAGTCCACGGTGTGAAGCATCGGCGGCTATCCCATAGCGTAGAGCATATCTCGCGAAGCTCGTACGGCATCGATGGCTGTCCAGATCTGCTCCTGCAGTATCCACACACACCGCTGTGGGTAGTAAGGGACCTGCAAGATCTCGGCCGATGTCCGGGTAGAGAAGCGAATCCGAGTCCGAAGGACCCCGCTCCCGAGGACAAGTCCGAGTGGATGTCCCCCGGCCCCGAGCCTCCTCTCGTGTAAGTAAGGTTGCTGAAGAACAACCTCACTAGCTCCGGGATACCGGCAAATCCTCGGTGAAGAGGTGAGTCCACCGTAAAGTGTCGAACCTCTGCCGGATCCCCGAAGGCTCCGAGCCGGCGTAAGTGAAGTAGACGCCCCATCTCGATGTTACAATAGCTGAAGTAGGCCTCGTACATGCAAACTCGGCCCGAGGTGTGTCAAATAGGTCCGGTCTCCTAACCTCCTCTCCGGGCTCGAAAGGAACCCGACCTCCGCCCCCGAGAGCACCTACGATGCGACCTCTACCTCTACCTCCTCCTCGTCCTCCCTCTCGCATGATGTATCCGTGGAAGAGACAAGAGACAATTCCAATTAGTGCTATTTCAAGATTTGAGCCAAAAAGGGTATTTTCGTAATTTTTCGGAAAATTTCAAATTTGGGGGAAATTTGATTTGAACATACTAGCATGTGCACAATACTTGGAATTTCATGTCTATGAAGTTGTTTTGATGAAAATCGATCGAAAACATGGATTAAAGCGAAAAATTCAGCAAGAAGAAATTTGGGGATTTTGCAATTTAGGTCAAAATTGGATTTTTGAAAAGTTGAAATTGGTTAAATCAAATTGTATGGACCTATCTACAATGTCATCTTGAGCATGTAGCATTTGATCTCGTGCGAAAATTTCAAGCGGTTTGAGAGAAAACGAAATTTTTCTAAAGATATCGATTTCGGTATAAAACTTTGCGAGATGAGCACCAAATGTGTTAAAACTTGTTGTCTATGCATGTCATTGTGTTTAAAACCTAGGGAATATGTTTCTAAGCATTCCTAAGCATGATTTCTAGCATTGGATACAAGTAAAGCATGGTTTTATTGAAATGCAAGCATGAGAAGATGAAAATGGAAGAAAGAATAAGAGATTTACCTTGTTTGTGAAGATGGTGTGTTGTGTTGTTGTTGTTGAAGCACTAAATCACCTCAAGAACACTTGTGGGAACTCTTGGATATTTTCCCTAGAGCTCTCTCACCTTTGGAAGAAGTTAGAATGAGGTTGGAATGTGGAAATGAGGCTTATAATGCGAATTTTCAGATTCTGTCTTCATTGGTCGACCGATTGGTCGACCGGGTCACTCGACCAACCACTCGACCAATGGTCACAAGTGACCTCATTTGCTGTTGAATTTTTGGAAAATGTGATTTTTGCCTTATGGAATATTGTTTGATGACTATATGGATATATTTGAGCATGATTTAAGTTTTCAAATCATTTGGACTTGTGGTTTATGTTGAATCTTCGAAATTCGGTATTTTGATGTTCTCGGTTTTTGCAGAATGGTTACTCTGAGAAGTGGGCGTGGTGAATCCAGTGGTCATGGAGGTGGTGAAATACCTCGGGGAGGTGGTGAAGTACCTCATGGAGGTGGTGAGATACCAAATGCTGATCAGTGGTACTCATGAGATCCCCGGGTGCCCCGAATGTTGGAAGTTTCAGAGATATTGCCAATATTATGGGCAATATGATGCAAGCAGCAAGCAGCTCAATTCAACCAGATGTTGGTGGGTTTCATGACTCTGCATAATGAGACCCGAGCTGGTGCTAATGTGAATCCTCATGCCGCAGTCCCGAATGCGGGAGGTTTAGCTAGAACTCCTCATACTCGCCCTGATGGAGAGTTTTCCCAAGATGCAAGTACCCACTTTTACCGGTGTTACCAAGGACCCCTTGTTTCCTAACAAGTGGCTTCGTGAGTTGGAGAAGGCTTTCCGGCATCCGCAATGCTCGGAAGCTCGTAAGATTTTGTTTGCTGAGCGTGGTTGCAACAAGAAGCTGATGCATGGTGGATCTCCACTCGTCCTGTTTTGGAAGGTTTGCATGCAGGAGTTGTAACTTGGGAGTTATTCAAAGAGGCTTTTTGTATGAACTACTTTCCCGAGGCGGTGAAGGATGCAAAGGAAGCTGAGTTTATGATTCCGACTCAAGGAACTTTGTCTGTGTTGGAGTACCAACAGAAGTTCGAGGAGCTTCATTTCTTTGCTCCAGATTCTTTGAAGGAAGACCTCGCCAAAGCAAAGAAGTTCTTCAAAGGACTCGCGCCCTGCCATTAAAGCTTATCTCACAATCCAGCCTATAGTGAGCTATGCTCAAGTGGTGCAGAACTCGAAGAAGTTGGAAGAAACAGAGAAGGAAAGTGCTCGTGTGCGTAAGCCTTGGCGCTCAAGGAATTCTGGTCCGGTGGATCGCAATGACCGTCGTTATGTGAGACCTACACCCTACCCCCACTCCTACCTTTCGGGCTAAGAGTGTAGGTCGAACACGGGTTTTCAAGCAGCCCGGCCGCTTTAAACAAGATGGCGGAAACCGACCACCAGCAAATGCAAGTGCAAGTGCAAGTGCGAGTGCAAGGCCTTTGTTCGAAGTCCTCTGTTGCAGCCACCCCTGTTGGATCCAGCAATCCTGTTTGCTTCTACCGCAAGCAAGCTGGTCATTTTGCTCGTGCTCTGTCCGGCGGCCTCGCCCAAAGAGCCTCGCCCCAGTGGTGAAGAGTGCTCCCGCTCCTCCCTCCGGTAGAGTTTTCAGTATTTCCAAGATCGAGCAGGATCCAAGCCATGATGTGATTACAGGTACATTGTTAGTCGCTTCTATTTCTGCATTTGTCTTATTTGATACGGGTGCATCTCATTCGTTCATGTCATCTCGCATTCATCAAGAAGACTAACCTAATCCCCGAGAAGTTGTCTAGTTGTTTATTGATTAGTACACCTACTGGTCCTGTTGTGAAACTAGATAAGGGGTTATCTAAATGTCCTGTGTTGATTGGTGAGAAGAACTTGGAAGCCAATTTTGTGATTCTTGACATGAAGGACTTCGATGTTATTTTGGGAATTGATTGGCTGACAGCCCACAAAGCTGTGTTCCTTTGTTCCTCAAAGAAGATTCAGTTCCATATTTGTGGAAGTCCGGTCTTTGAATTTCAAGGTGAAAAGAGAAGGGTTTGTAAGAAGGTGCTGTCTCGCACTGATGCAAGTCTATGCCCTAGTGGATGATGCTTCATCTGAAGGCAAGGGTATAGTGGAGAAAAGAGTCGACGAAGTCGAGTTGTCCGCGACTTTGTTGATGTCTTCCCCGATGATCTATCGGGAGTGCCTCCGGACGGAGATGTCGAATTCTCTATTGATCTCGTCCCCCGGTGCCGCTCCGGTATCTAAAGCTCCGTATAGGATGGCTCCTACTGAGTTGAAAGAGTTGCAAAATCAGTTGAATGAGCTCATTGATAGAGGTTTCGTACAGCCTAGTGTGTCACCTTGGGGAGCTCCGGTCTTGTTCGTCAAGAAGAAAGACGGTAGTATGCGCTTGTGCATCGACTACCGTGAGTTGAATAAGTTGACTATCAAGAATAGATATCCACTGCCCAGAATCGATGATCTCTTCGATCAGTTGAAGGGTGCAGTTGTGTTCTCGAAGATTGACTTAAGGTCCGGATATCACCAATTGAAAGTGAAGTCTAGTGATATCTTCAAGACAGCTTTCCGAACGCGGTATGGTCACTACGAGTTTAGAGTCATGCCTTTCGGATTGACCAATGCTCCTGCGGTGTTCATGGACCTCATGAACCGAGTATTTCATGATGTGCTTGATAAGTTTGTGATTGTTTTCATTGATGACATCTTGATCTATTCGAAGAGCGAAGAAGAGCATGCGAGTCATCTAAGTTTCACTTTGCAAAGGTTGCGGGAAAAGAAGTTGTTTGCTAAGTTTAGCAAGTGTGATTTCCGGCTTAAGAGAGTGGTTTTCCTTGGTCATGTAGTTTCAGCCGAAGGTATTCGTGTCGATCCCGAAAAGGTCCAAGCGTGGCTGATTGGGAGAGACCGAAGTCGGGAACGGAAATAAGAAGTTTTCTTGGATTGGCGGGTTACTACCGAAGGTTTATTGAGAACTTTTCTCGGTTGGCTGCTCCTATGACTAAGTTGACCAGGAAAGAAGAGAAGTTTGTTTGGTCTGACGCCTGTGAAAAGAATTTTCAGGAGTTGAAGGATAGATTGACAAGTGCCCCGGTTTTGACTATACCTGATAGTTCCGGTGGTATGACAGTTTATACCGATGCGTCAAAGATTGGTTTGGGTTGTGTACTGATGCAACATGGCAAGGTCGTAGCCTATGCTTCTCGGCAATTGAAGGATTATGAGCGGAATTACCCCACTCACGATCTAGAACTTGCCGCCGTTGTCTTTGCTTTGAAGATTTGGAGACATTATCTTTACGGTGAGAAGATTGCCATTTTCACGGATCATAAGAGTTTGAAATACTTCTTTACCCAAAAGGAGTTGAACATGAGACAAAGGAGATGGTTGGAACTCGTCTCCGATTATGATTGTGATATTCAAGTATCATCCTGGGAAAGCAAATGTTGTTGCCGATGCTCTTAGTAGGAAGAACCGGAGAAGAAGACTTTGGATTTAAATGCTTTGAGTTTACCATTGTGGTCTTCTATTGAGAGTTTTGGTTTGGAAATCGTCCCCGAGAATTCTGATTTTATTCTTTCTCGCCATGACGGCAAGATCTGGTCTTAGAGATAAGATTGTTGCTCTGCAGAGTTCGATCAGAGTTTTTGACCAAAGTTGAGAAGATTTCTTCGAATCCCGAGTCGGATCCCGACTTTGGTATATCCATGGATGGTGCTTTGTTGTTTAGAGGAAGACCGTGTGTGCCTCAAAACGATGAAGTTAAGAATGAAATATTGAGGGAAGCACACCAGTCGGTCTTTCATCGGACACCCGGAAGCACCAAGATGTACAAGGACTTAAAGGAACATTTTTGGTGGATTGGTCTAAAGGCGGATGTTGACGATTTTGTTGCCAAGTGTGAGACTTGCCAACGTGTGAAAGCCGTTCGACAACCTCCATCTGGATTACTTCAACCCCTTCCTATTCCTAGTTGGAAGTGGGAAGATATCTCCATGGACTTTGTGACTAGCTTGCCTCGGACAAGTAAAGGCAATGACACTGTGTGGGTGATTGTTGATAGGTTGACCAAATCAGCCCATTTCATTCCTATGAAGATCACTCATACTTTGGATAAGCTAGCCAGGCTTTATGTGGATAATGTGGTTCGTCTGCATGGTGTGCCTTTGAGTATTGTTTCGGATCGTGATCCTAGGTTCACCTCAAGGTTTTGGAACAGTTTGCAGAAGGCCTTGGGAACCCAATTGAACTTGAGTACAGCTCATCATCCACAGTCTGATGGACAATCTGAGCGGACAATTCAGACATTGGAAGACATGCTCAGATCTTGCGTGGTGGATATGGGTGGTAATTGGGATGAACACCTAGCTTTGGTTGAGTTTGCCTATAACAACAGTTATCAAGCAACAATAGGCATGGCTCCATTCAAGGCTTTGTATGGTAGTACTTGTAGGACACCTTTGTACTGGACTGAGACAGGTGAAAGAAAAGTCTTAGGTCCTGTGATGATTGAAGCTACAAGTGCTATGGTAGATATGATAAGAGAAAGGATTAAGTCTGCCCAGTCGAGACAGAAATCTTATGCTGATAAGAGAAGGACCGATTTGGAATTTCAAGTTGGAGAGAAAGTTTTTCTGAAGGTCTCACCAATGAAGGGTGTGATGAGATTCAATGTTAAGGGAAAGCTTAGCCCTCGTTACATTGGACCTTTCGAGATTTTGGAAAAGGTTGGACCTGTTGCGTATCGATTAGCATTACCTCCGTCTCTTGCTGGTGTGCACAATGTGTTCCATATTTCGATGCTCCGTAAATACATAGAGAATCCGGAACATATTTTGCAGCAAGCACCTGAAGGACTTAGTGCTGATTTGACCTATGATGAAGAACCGGCCGAAATCCTGGATAGGAAGGACAAGCAGCTGCGGAATCGCGCCATTCCTTTGGTGAAGATTCGGTGGAAGAACCATACCCCTGAAGAAGCTTCTTGGGAGAAGGAAGAAGACATGAAGGAGAAGTTTCCTTACCTCTTTGGAAGCACAGGTACGCTTTCAATTTCGGGGACGAAATTTCTTTAAGGGGGAGAGAATGTGAAACCCAGCCCTAACCTTGACCCGGAAACCTTGTTATTTGTAGGTCCGATGACCCGAAGTAAAGTAAGAAGTCAGCTTTGGGCCATCCCAGTAGAGGACTTGGTGTCTGGCTTTGAATCCATGAAGGTTGATGATGAGGTTCTATTTATGGAAACAGAATCCTGATGAAGATCTAATTAGTTGATGGACTTGGAGTGCTCTCTATCTTGGTTTGAAGGCATTTCTACCTACTAGGTAAGTCACTTGACTTGTGTGCAAAACCCCTTTAGGTTTGGATTTGATCTGGGCCTTCAATTCCCTGTTTTGGCCTTGCTGTCTGCATTGGTCGACTAATTGGTCGACTGGGCCAGTCGACCAATCCACTCGACCAATGGGTGCTGTCTTTGGCAATTAGGTTGATTCTTGCTCTATTTAAGTCTAACCTCGAGTCCACTTCGTATTTGCTGCCTCCAAACCCTCTGGAACGAACCAAAGACCTCTGCAAGTCATCTCTCTTGCATCCTTGGAGTTTTCTTGGCGGATCTTCGTCGGAACTCTTCTTTTTGCATCAAAAGGTATGTCTACTCTCTCTTCTTCTCCTACATCTTTGTTTTTCTTTCCTTTTTGAGTTGAGACAGTAGAAGAGATGCTGCATCCTCTGTTGCAAACATCTCTGAACATGTTCTCATGATCATCCTAAGGATTTAAGGCTAGAACAATGATCTTAACCATGATCATTGCAAGCTTTTGAAGGATTCATGATCAAACCATGATTTAATCTCTGTTAATTTCCTAATCTGAATTCTGATCTCTTTGGATCTTCTTTCATTGATCATGTTAGTGGTTAATGGTTGTGTTTTCTTTCTATGATCCATAATCTATAGAATTCTAGTTGTTCTCTTCTACCTTACTATGTGTTCTTCATGATGCATGATAGTACATATATGGTAGGTTTTATTTCCTTATTTAGATTTATGCTTCTAAGCCTTATTCTATGAAGACCTATGCATGTTTTCATGTTTTCATTACCGAAAGCAATGATCCATCCTCCTATTGTTCTTGTCCTTGTTTTCTATTTCAAAATTCATCAAGATCCATGTTTGATTTATTTATGGTAACTTTTTGTTTCCTAATTTGGATCTTGATACCTTGATTTGATTAGTGTTTTGAGGTCCCCTATATGCTAGAATACTACTGATGTAGTCTACCCCTTGATTAGTACCCTTTTGAACCACCAAATTCGGATTTCATATCTCAAAACTCTGATTTTCTAAGCTACTGTCTGCATTGGTCGACTGATTGGTCGACTGGACCACTCGACCAATCCACTCGACCAATGAGTACAGCAACTCCAGAATTGGATGTTTTGCTATATTTTCTGTTAGGGATCTTTCCTAATATGTTGTATATACTTGTTTAGGACCTTCTTCTCAAGTTTGCCAAGATCTTACTTGATTTCTTAGGATTCTTTGCGAGTTATAAAAGGTAAGGATGGTTATTTCCTTAATTACATAGATAGCATGAATCTAGTTTCTATATTTGAATATCATTAATATGTTTCCTAAATTAGATTCTTACAATGATATTCTACTGTTGCATAACTTTGATTACAGTAGCATTACTTATTCATATTGAATTGATTCATGTATGATTTACTTACCAATGTTATACAAATGATTGTAAATATTGATTTCTTTCCATATATGGAGTTACCATATATGTGATGATATGAATTGATGCATGTGTATGCTTACGTATGGTTTGGAAAGGAGAGGTGTCCTTTTGACATTTCTGTCCTTGGACTACTACGGGAATATTATGGGATGTTTCCGGAGATGCCCTCTGGACACCTTCCTAAACTGTTGGATGACATATATAGGATTGTCTAGTAGTGTTTGGCTAGGATGTCCTGTTATGTCGGACCCTAATCGGAGGGGTATTGAGACCGAACGACCCGTGGTAGCAATGGGGATTCATGGGCGCTCAAGACCGGTAACCAACCCGTGAGAGGACAGGAATCACATTGTGGGGGCCATTTATTGGTAGGGTTGCATATGGTTAGACTTGGGCTCACGGGCGCTTAAGACCGGTAACCAACCCGTGAGAGGACGTGAGAGCTTCCCGTTTACCATATGTGGATGATCAATAGGGTTGGTGAGTCCGTAGTCGGGGACTATGAGGACTCTAGTGTGAAGGATACCGGAAAGGATCGTCGGGGACGAGGAATGGAAGTATCTGGATCCGACTTGATGTAACCAAGTAGAAGACTTGCATTTGGCTAGGTATTACCCCGACATGCGCCAGTACTTATACCAAATGGTTGTGAGAGAGTGTGTTGACTTAACCCCCTGCCAAGGTTTGTCTCGAGGGATGAAGGACCCATTACCAATCGGTCGCCCGAGATATCTTAAATGGTTGGAGGGAATCCAAGATATCTTAAATGGTTGAGGATGTGAGTGGACTTTCCTAAAGAAGTACGGTGCTATGACTTAAAGCATGTCTGCCAATAGAGACCAGCATACATAGAGTTAGAATCATTCATTCATTGTTTGTCTCATATCATATTGCATTTATGTTTGTTCTGGAATTCTGCCATTTATGTTATTATGGATTTTAACTGCCTTACTGAGTTTCTTTGAAACTCATTCCTTTATTGTACAATGTTGTTAGACTATCCTGCAGGTACGGAATACTATGACGGTCCCTATGAAGAAGCGCAAGGCGAAGAGGCATATCTCCAGGAAGGTGATTGCGGTTACCACAATTACTCTGAAGATTCCACGGGTGGTTATGCTCCGTACGATGCTTAGTCCGACCATTGAGTGGAAGCGTCCTTGTGCTATTTATGAGATCTACACCTACAAGGATGTCGTCTACAAAGTGGAGAATAATTTAGTTACCCAATGTACTTGCTACTGGGATTAGCTTTTATCTAGTTTATTCTTTCGAGCTACTTTTCCGCTGGATGTAAAGTGGGATTTTTGCTTCACTTTACTTATCTGTTTGACACTCTGATTATATCTATTATTCCGTTTCGTTTATGATTCATTCTTTCATTATTGGATCTATGATTTATCTTCCGCACTCTTGTTATGGTTGTTCATGATTATGTTATTGTTTATGTGGGAGGTTGATCACTCGATACCTGATCTTCGGGCTGTGGATCACACTCTCGGGTATGCCAGATAGGGTACCGGCTGGGAGGGCGTGACATGAATGATGCCGAGACTCACTACCCAGAAGTGGACAAACAAGCCCTGGCATTGGTTATAGCGGCCAGAAAACTCCGTCCATATTTCCAATCTCATCCCATTACAGTGATGACGAATTTACCACTCAAAAAAATCCTTCACCGACCAGACCTAGCCAGAAGGATGGTGACATGGGCAGTGGAATTGAGTGAACATCAAATAGAATTCAAACCCCGACCAAGCATCAAAGCTCAATCCCTGGCAGACTTCATTGTTGAAAAACAAGAAACAAGTCAAGAGGAGGTCGAGCAAGGGGTAGAATCGATCAAAAGATGGACTCTGTTCGTGGACGGATCGAGCAACTCGCAAGGAAGTGGAGCAGGCCTATTAATGAAGAGTCCTGGGGGATTTGAAATTAAATATGCCCTTCGCTTCAAGTTTAAAGCATCCAACAATGAGGCTGAATATGAAGCTATGTTAGCAGGACTCAGGATGGCCAAAGCTCTAAGCATTCAACATCTAGAAATCAAAAGTGATTCACAGCTGATTGTAAATCAGGTGAAGGGAATTTATGGAGCCAAAGAAAGAAGGATGGAGAAATACCTGAACCTGGTCAACAATTACAAACAGTACTTTAAAGAGCTAGAAATAACTCAAGTACCAAGGGTTGAAAACGACCAGGCTGATTCACTATCTCGCTTGGCTACGGAAGGAATGGATGTCCAAGCACCAGTGATCTACCTTGAAGAACTTGATAGCCCTAGCATAAACAAGGTCGACCACATGCAAATTTCAACCGAGCTGGGGTGGATGGAGCCAATCATACATTATCTTGACAAATACCAGCTCCCAAAGACCAAAAAATTGCTCGGGCAATAAGACAAAGAGCAGCCAGGTTCACCATCAGGGACGGACTATTATACAAAAGATCATTCACTCGACCACTTCTAAGATGTTTGGGACCAGTAGAAGCTACAAATGTATTAAGAGAAGTTCATGAAGGAACCTGCGGATCTCACGTAGGATCCCGAACACTCTCTAATACAATTATACGCCAAGGATTCTATTGGCCAACCTTAGAAGAAGATGCCAAAGACTTCGTCAAGAAGTGTGACAAGTGCCAGGCACACGCAAAGATCTCCCATACCCCCGTAGTTCCTTTAACATCAACTCTATCCCCAATACCTTTTGCAAGGTGGGGAATAGACCTGGTAGGGAAGTTACCTAAAGCATCGGGAGGAAGAGAATACTTGGTAGTGGCAATAGACTACTTTACAAAGTGGGTAGAAGCTGAACCCCTTGCAACTATCAGTACCGAACAGATGAAGCGTTTTGTCAAGCATAACATATCGTACAGATACGGAGTTCCAAAAATATTAGTAACCGACCATGGAAAACAATTCGAGAATGCAGCATTCTCAACATTCTGTAAAGAACAAGGGATCGAGCATAGATTTTCTTCAGTAGCTTATCCCCAAAGTAACGGCCAGGTTGAGGTTACTAATAGAATCATGCTCGATGGGCTCAAGAAGAGGCTCGACCAGCTAAAAGGGAGATGGGTAGATGAACTACCTAGTGTCCTGTGGTCGTACCGAACAACTCCAAGGACGACCACAGGAGAATCTTCATTCCGACTAGCATATGGAGCAGAGGCCAGAGTCCCAGTTGAAATCCAAATTGGATCACTTCGAGAAATAGAATTCGAAGAAGAGGCAAACATCGAAGGAATGCGAACCAATCTAGATCTGATTGATGAAGTAAGGGACAAAGCCCAGTTCCGCCTTGAAGAATATCAAAGAAGAATAGCGACATATTATAATGCCAATGTTCGAAATGAACAATACTTGCCAGGCGAACTGGTACTTCACCGAATAGCTGCTTCAGATCCAACCAATCAAGGAAAGTTATCCCCAAATTGGGAAGGACCATACATAGTCATACGACAAGTCGCTCCCGGAGCATATCATTTACAAGATCCGGAAACGAGCGACAGGATCCCTCGATCATGGAATTCAAACAATCTCAGGAAATACTATCAATAAAAATAGTATATGAGAAAGTCGTGAACATGACAAAATTTTGAGCGTTTTATTCCAGTTTTCCTATTTATTTCAGTATGTAGACAACATGGGAGAATCATAATCCCAAGAAGTCAGATTAGTTTTTATATATAAATAAAGACATTTCGTACAAATTACTATTCAAACTTCAACAAGACGCTCAAAAAAGACCTGAAAATCTCAGGCAGAAAAAAGACCTGAAAATCTCAGGTAGAAAAAAGACCTGAAAATCTCGGCCAGAAAAAGACCTAGGCCAAAAAAGACCTGAGATTCCTAGGAAGGCCCTACGAATCTTGAGGCATAAAAGACCTAAGATATTACTTAGGCAGAAAAAGACCTACACTCAATAGGCAATAAAGACCTAACATTCCTTAGGCATGAATATTTCGAAAGACATACCAAGTTATCATGCCCGGGAGGTAGGGGTTATGGACGAACAGTTGTTGACGAACACCTATTTAGTCCATGACCGAACAAACCTTACTATACCGAACAGCATGGCTTGGGATGATACAAGTGCATGACAAGAACGAGCACATATATACCGAACAATTGTATTCCTACAACCAAGTAAACTTTGTACAAAGGAGGGGAATATGCCAAGAATGGTATCATACCGAACAAGCGTACTTGGTACAAAAAAAAGGAAAATACCATTGCCAAGAAAAAAATTTTACATAGGCAAAATAACCTATGATAAATTATCTATTACAAACTTATCATTGTTTAAAAGTTGTGAACAACAACAACAAAAAGATTTGTTACTTGGCCACTACATCATCGGAGGCTGTGAGGTCGGTAGGTGCGGTCGGACCAGAGGTCGTCGAGGGCTCGACAGGATAAGTGGTCGCCGAGGGGCCGGCTTCATCCTCCTCCTCAGGGGCCGGTTCCCAGTCGAAGTCCAAAAAATCCGGTACACTCACCTTCTTCGGCAAGGGGAAAGCTTTCTTACCAACAGCCCAAGATGGTCGAGGAAGTTCAAGCTCATCAAAGATGCTCAAGTCGACATACTTATGTAAAAGTCCAAGATCGACCTCTGGATAATTCTCAACGAGCCTGGTAAAAGCATCCTTCCGACCATATTTAAATCCTGAGGCAGCAACTTTGGAGACAAACCCTATGCAACCTTTAGTATGGACCCACCTCTGAATCACTTCCCAACGTAATTCCTAGGAAAGATTCTCGAAGGAGACCGGGCATGCTCAAGCAAGTTGATCGGTCAAATCCCGTATATATTGATCCTTTTCTTGCTCGGCCTTTGTAAAGGCAACATCTTTGTCCTCTAAAGACTTCTGCAAACTAGCAACCTCACGCTCAAGAGCTAAAATACATTCCTCGGTAGACAATGCCCGAGCATCTGAGGTTGCCTTCTCATCTTTCAAGACGGCATTTTCACTGATCACCGTCTCCATCCGACCACTCAAGTCCTTGACTTTATCATTAAGCTTATATATGGTGGACTCATCTCTCCGAGCAGTCTCCAGATTTCCTCCCCAAGCTTGGGTCAAGGCGCAAAGTAACCTACCCAAAGAGAACAAAAAATCATAAAATGATAAAGGAGGACTGTGCGGGAAACTCTATCTACGATAAACACATACCTGGTCATTATGTCCTGAGTTCGGGTGGGTCCAATTTTCTGAAGAAATTGTTGATCGGTTGGAAGCAAAACTGACGGCAACCAAGCTTTGGCAACCTCAGTCCCATCATCTTTGTTATTTAAAACATAAGATCCCGCCTTGAGTGATCCGGAAGAAGGGGCACCAGTGGCTTGGGTGCTCCGAATATCTTCGGGAGGGGCGGAAGGAGAGGCATCCCCAGCCGAACCAGCCACAAATGAAGATGGAGTTTTCTTCTTGTTCGGCCGAGTAAGCTCGTCGGAAACATCAGCAGATCTTTTTGGGCCAGATACAACTTGTTTCCTTCTTTCAGAACGGACCCGATCAGACTTGGTAGGGATCCGTGCTTCCGCCTCCTTCATATCTTCATCAACTGCCCGAGAACAGTTTGCCCAATTAAGCATCACTGGGAAGACATAAAAAAGTTATTCCCGATCAGAATAAGATAGATATAAATTGAATATCTACAAAAAAGGATACATACCAGGAAGGAATCCCCAATAACGTAATACATTGGGGTATTTCGGACAATGACCATGAACGGCAAACATGTTCTTATCCTCGGTAGGAAGCCGAAGAATCTTCTCCCTGGCACTTTGCTCGGCTCCAGAAAGGGTAGGGATGTCATTGGAACCTGTAGTCGGTCCACGAACCCAGAAAATGGGAAAGGAAGGTTTTGAGGGCGGCCGAACAAAAAAGAATTTGGGACGCCAACCTTTCGTGTTGGAAGGCAGAGTCCCCGTCCCGACGAAGTTACCTTCCCAACCACACTGGGAGAAGGTACGCTTGGAAAGGTAAAACCAACCATCTTGCTCCTGCTTCTTCGCCACGAAGAAATGAAGAAATAAGGCTAGGGATGGTCGGACACCTACCTTTTGGCAAAAACCCCAAAAGAAAATGAAATTGCGCCAACTGTTCGGCACAAACATACCCGGACACATTTTAAGATGTACCATTACACCTATAAACAAGGGGTGTACGGGAAGACGTAAACCGCTCTTCAAAGTGTCCTCATAAAGGGCAAACTCGCCCGGGGAAGGGGAGTTGGCACGTTCATCTTTGGTAGGGACACAAATCCTATGATCTGAAGGAATTTCATATTTTACTCGAAGAAACTCTAGTCGCTCTTCTGTCATTTGGGAGGGTATGAAGTCTGGACCAGACGAATAAGGGTCATAGTCTATGTGGTCGGTAGTCAACTCCTTGATTTGTTCTAACTTATACTCTTTGAGGGTTAGACTATCTTTCCACCGTTGACGCTCAGCCTTAAAACGAGCTCGAGCACTTTTACCAACTACAGCAGGACGGGACTCTATTGCCTCTTCACCATCCCGGCTAAGTTTTTCTCGACCAAGAGATTCCTCAGGCACCTCTTCGGACCTATCACCAAGACTATGTTCGGGATCTACCGATTGTTCGGGGATTGCAGAAGAAGAAGGACCCTCATCTAAGTCTCTCCTATGTATTAAAGTCGCAGAACCCCTCTTCACTATTACCATTACTCTTTAAAATGGCAATATAAAGAAAACAGGGGAAGAAAAACGTACACAAAGACAGAAAAACAAAAGGAGATACGTAAGAGATGAACAGAGGATTGCCATTACAACTACAGTCAACAGAAAAGAAAAAAAGAAAAACCAGCAGAGAGATGCGGAAGACTTACTCGTTTGAAGCTTTCCTGAAGAAAAGAAGAAGAAACGAAAGTGTAAACTCTTCCACAGGGGGACAAACAGACTTCGTTCTCAAACAAACGCAAGAGGAAGAACTTCGTTTGACAATTTGAAAAACTTGCAAGAGGAAAAATTTGCAAAAACACAGAGGAAGAAATGAGGAAGACGATCACCTTTATATATTGGAAAAAGATTCCAATCCAAAGGCTTTCTGAATCCCTTAAAAGAACGACGAGGATTAAAACATCTAAATATCCCCATCCAACGAGCGACAAGAGCATCACGTGGACGGTAAGAGATCAACAGTCTCTTCATCGTCCTGCGAGCATTTAATACGACGCAACAGCCATGACACGTGTCAAAACACACACACTTTTTGAAGAACGTGCTTTGGCTTCCGCGCAAAAATGAAGGCTACTCATGAGTGGGATGTTACAGTTTTCGATAAAGAGTATGTTGATCGGTTCGACCATGCATCCTTTAAATTGAAAAATACTCCCTCGAATCGAGCACAAAGTTCTCGACCACAAGGGACTGAGGGGCTTATGTTAATGACTAAAATGGTCATTCTATATCTCCCGATTTGAACCGGCAGTTGCACGATCCGACCAGGTTCGCAACCTACCAAGGTCCGGCCAGGCGGTTCATGGTAGGACCGACCACACTAATAAGCCCATCGAAATAACAGGATGAGATGGCCTCACGAAGGTAGAGTCCTACCACCCAACAACTAGAGAAGAGAGTCAGTTAGGTAAAAGGACTCTTCTAAAGAGTTTCTCTCCTATGACAACTCATATCAAGGTTATTCCGAATATAACTCCATCACCATACACTATATAAAGACCTCTGGTAAACGTTAGGAGGTAGGTACTCATATTTCGTGTGATCAATTACTTGAATTCTCTCTTGAGTAGTTGAGATCATATTATTGGTACTGACTTGTTCGTCAGAGACGTACCTCGACCCCCCAAGGTCGAGCTCGTATCTTGCAGGTTCGTGACAGGGAAGGACGAGCGAGATTCCGTATCAACAGATAGAACGAAATATATTTCACCAAAAATCTTCTTCACTCATGATCTTCAACGAAATGGTAAAATCGATGTTCAACAAATTCGTTCAAGTGATAATTTGACAGATTTATCTATTGAGAAGTTGTCTACTTCAAATTTTGAAAAGCTGGTACAAGAGATTGAAATGTGCGAACTTAAAAATATTTAATAATATTATCATCAGAGGGAGTAAAATACATATTGCACTCTTTTTCCCTTCACTAAGGTTTTGTCTCACTTGATTTTCCTGGTAAAGTTTTTAACGAAGTAGCTAGTAAAAGACGTATTCTTTAGATATGTATACTCCTTTTCCTTTACTAAGATTTTTTTCCACAAGGTTTTTTTTTTTAAGTACGATTTTAATGATTTACATTATATATTGCTATATATTTAAGGGATAGTGTTATAAATAATATTAATTATAAATGTATATCACCTTCAAAGAGATCATATCAAAAAATGTTTCTAAATAAATATTTCAGCCACCTCAGTGTGCAATCTTGGAAATCCATGTTCCTATATTAATTGAAGATCATAGCAATGCATCATTCTATATCAATATCATCTTATTATATGCAAGAATCATATATTGTATTTCCTTGTAGATTATGATATTTCCATATCAGAGAATTTGCTTTTACTATAAATATGTAATACACATAACTCAATATGTTAATTTAATTCATTTTGTCCTAATTTTCTTTCTTATATTTAATATATTTATTATTTTATAATATTTTATAATATTTTATATTTATAATTGACATTATTTAATATAAAAAATATTTATAATAAAATAAATTTTAGAAGATGTACATGTAATTATTATTATTTTAAGGTGTAAATATTATTTACTTTTTTTTCCCTCCTAAAAAATAATTTCGATGTAGTGTCCGGGGGCGGAACTACACTACAGTGGAGCAAGGGGGCCATCCCCGGATTTTTAAATTTTTTTTTATAATTCCCTTAATTTTTTCATTTTTATATTAACTTCCTTCATTTTTCCAGTTTTTTATCTTCTCGCATGTGAAACATCATTATTTGGCACCCCTCAATATTGAAAATAATTTTTAAAGGTAAATTAATGGGTATAAATGTCATCCCTAGTTACCCCTCAATCCCTATTTATTCTCCCCTTTTTTCTCTCTCACATCTTTTCTTCCTATTTATTCTTTTCTCTTTCTATAAACGTGGGTTAAAGGAAATTTTTGAAAAAAAAATCTTGTTAGATATTCAAATAATTTCTAATTAGAAACTAACTCCTCAATCCCTATTTATTCTCTCATATCTCCTCTCTCCTCTTTTCTTCCTACTTATTATTTTCCTTTTCTTTCTTCCGTTAAGGAAATTTTGGAAGAAAAAAAAAATCTTCTCCATAATTAGGTACTTTTTCTCTTTCTCAATTTATTTATTGCTTCTCTTTTTCGCTTTTCTTTTTGTTATTCTTTTATTTGATTTTATATTCTTTGTTTCTTCTGCTATTTTTGTTATTTGATTTTAGTAAGGTAACTAACTACCATTGGTTTGCCCTATAAAAAATAAAAATTGGTTTGCATCTCCTACCAAAGAAAATTTTGGTTTGCATCTGTCACGATTGAAGTCATGTGTATTTTTTTTTTGTACTAATGCTTTAATTTACCTATATCTTAACGGATAAAAATCATTATCAATAATTTACCAATATTTTTAAATATGTGTGGGCCCCATAAAATATATGTGGGTCTATTCTTTAATATATAAAAAATAACTCATAGGTGGGGCCCCCCAATGGGTCTTATAAGGGCCCACACAATATGTGTGGCGAAAAAGCATTGGTGCTTCCCCAATCTTGACTTCCATTCTTCGCCCCCCCCCCCCCCACTATTGAATCCTGATCCTGCCCCTAGTCATGTCTTTAGACAACGGTACAAACAATAAGCCAAACTCAATTTACTTGCTTTTGTTCCAAAACTCCGTGGCGCAATGTTAAGAGAATATCCTAGTAATAGTTGTATGCCACTTGGCAATATATCATTAGATGATTATATTGTATCTTGATCTATCAATAAGAGTAAACCACTTCAAATTTAATCAATGATCTAAAGATTTTAACATGGTATCATTGAGTCGGTCCGGTCCATTGGGTCTTTCTGAGTTTTTATTTCTGCGTTGGTTCACCTCTATTCTTGAGGGTTCTTGAACTTTCTACTTAAGTCTTTCTTGCCTATTTTCCTTGTTTCTTGGAATTGAGGTCTGCAATAGAGGTTCTCTGGTGAGTGAAACAGAGGTTCTTGTAATAGAGGTCTAAAATCCTTCACTATTTTGGCGAGTTCTACGCAGATTAAGAGACATATCTCCAGTGAATTATGTGTCCTCTCTGCAGATCCAAAGACGCGAATGGCATCTGTTTCTTCGGCAACTAATGTTTCTTCTTCTTCTTTGCCATTATCCTTTGTCCATCATTTTTTTCCGATCAAACTTTCTTCTTCAAATTACCTTGTTTGGAGGTCACAATTTATTCCCTCTTGCATAGTTCCGATTTAATGTGTTTGATCGATGGATCTTCCCCTAATCCACCGAAGTTTTTCTCTGACTGTCACACCCCACCCGCCGGTCTCGGTTACCCGCCCGACAACCCGTGGGTGTGAACCGTCACAGGATCCACGGTCTTACCCATCAATAATAATAAACACAAGTATAGACAATCAAGAGCAAGAATAAGTGCAATAATATATCAAAAGGTTACAGGAGTCCCAATACTTCGATAAAATCAATGAACGAAACTAAGGAAAGAAAATCAAGAATCAAAAGTAAAATCGAGTTCAGCGGAAAGCAAAAAGAATAAACTAAGCAATTTTCTTTTTAGTTTCTTTTTCTTAATCTAAATAATATTTCTCATGATTAGCAAGGTAGGGTGTTCTCCAGTCTTCATCTATACGCTTCTCGAAAATCCTAGTAATCTGCCTCCTTCTGCCATCAATGGGTGCTATAAGTGCACTCCAAGCATCCGCAGGAGGTTTCATGCTCATCGGTTCATGTACCACCTGTCTGCGCCACATCAGCTTCATACGAGAAAGCTCTTTCATACGGATCCTCTCTAGTTTCCAACATTGTGCAACCATCTGTACAATTTATATAATACATACAACGAAAGGAATGAGCTCTAACGAACTCATTAAGGAATGGACAATTCTCATATATATGTCAATACAATCCACGAATGCACATATGTAATGATATGGATGGTATGCAGAAATATGAATGCTACTAATATCTAATGATGCAAGTCTCTAACATTTGACATGCTTTAAGATATACACCAGCCCTCCTCTGGGTAGGTCTAGTCACTCTGATCCAGCAAGGACTGGCTACCTCTGTAGGGATCTTGGGTAAAAGGGTAAGTCCACACCTGGCTCTCAAACCATGGCTGGCTGGGGTTAAGTCAACACTCTCTCACCACGACTGTCACATCACCCCAGCCGGTACCCTAACTGGCATACCCGGGAGTGTGATCCACAGCCCCCAAGATCAAGTATCGAGGAAATCATCCTCCCACATATACAATAACATAATCATAAACAGGAAATAAATCAAGTTTTAATATTATAAACAAGGTTCGAAACAAGAAATGAACAATCAGTATAATCAGAGTGCGGAAAGATACCAGATATCCAATGATATCAAAAAGGGGTAAAGTGAGGCGAAAACTCACTTTACCAAAATAGCGGAACGTAGTATGAAAATCAAAAGGGATTACAACTGAAACAAATGTACTAAGAAATAAACTAAGATTAAGCGTCTTCAAGTTTATAGATAACGTCTTCATAAGTATGGACTTCATCAATCCAATGAATCCGTTCTAACTCTATGCCGTTCTCAAAAGTAGTACGCAGCTTGATCCGCCGAGGGATCATCAGAGTAAGCTTGATCGTAGCCAGCACCTTGCGTGTAATACGCTTCATCAGCTTGTGCTTTGCTGTACTGCTCGTCATAATACTCTGTACCTGCAGGATAATCTAACAAGAAAATGTACAAAAAAGGAATGAGTTTCGAAGAAACTCGATAAGGCAAGTTAATCCATAACATCATAGATAACATGTGGCAAAACATAACATGATGCAATGCAAGATATGAAACAAGTAATGAATGTATGCATCTAACTCTATGTATGCTGGTCTCTATGGTAGACATGCTTTAAGTCATAGCACCGTACTTCTTTGGGAAGGTCCGCTCACATCCTCAACCATTTAAGATATCTTGGATTCTCTCACGGATCATTTCACCGGTCTTGAGCAGTCGGTTGGTAATGGGTCCTTCATCCCTCAGGACAAACCATGGCAGGGGGTTAAGTCAACACACTCTCTCACAACCATTTGGCATAAAGTACTGGCGCATGTCAAGGAAAAGCCTAGCCCAATGCAAGTCATCTACTCAGTTACATCAACTCAGGTCCAGATACTTCCATTCCTCGTCCCTGACGATCCTTTCCGGTATCCTTTCCACTAGAGTCCTAATAGTCCTTGACTACGGACTCATCAACCCTATTGGTTATCCACATATGGTAAACGGGAAGCTCTCATGTCCCCTCACTGATCATTTCACCGGTCTTGAGCGCCCATGAGCCCAAGTCTAGCTATATGCAACCCTCCAATAAATGGCCTCTTTCAAGTATCCACAATGTGATCCATGTCCTCTCACGGATCTTTTCACCGGTCTTGAGCGCCCACGAATCCCCATTGCTACCACGGGTCGTTCGGTCTCAATACCCTTCCGATTCGGGTCTGATATAACAGGGGTATATCCTACCCAAACATTGCTAGACAACCCTAGGTATGACAACCATTGATTCGGGAAAGCGTCGATGGGCATCTTCGGAGAACATCCCATACTATTCCCTCCGATGTCCAAGGACAGAAGTGTCAAAAGGACAACTTCCCAATCCCAAACCAAACTTAAGCAAACACATTCTCAGATCAGTCATAACATATACAACCAACAGTTCATCACATACAAGAGAATGTAAAAGCAAAATTAGATTAGGCAATAATAGGTAATTCATATAACATGAGAAATGAAAAAGATAATATAAACAAGTGCTACTGATCTCACAGTAAGAGATCAGAATTAAATTACAATAACAGTAAGTAATCTCATAGTTTCATCAGGTAGAAACCAGAGAACAAGCAATCTATGTAGTTAAAGAATTAACTTGTCCTTACCGATTATCGAAGAAGATGATCCAAAGATCAAAGAGAGCAACTCCAAACTTAGCAAATAGACTCCTAACAATCATAGATACAACATTAGGAAAGATGCCTAAAAGATCAGAGAGCAAACGAATCAATTCGGGTGAAAAACGAAGCTACTGACTCCTTTGGTCGAGTGCTTGGTAGACTGGCCCAGTCGACAAAACAGTCGACCAAGCAAGTCAGTACGGAATTGTACAGACTGCTTTGGCCATAACTTCTTCGTTTGAAGTCGGAATGATCCGAAATTCGAAGGGGAACTTCCTAAGGTATATTAGGATCATATAGTAAGATAAAAACATCAAGTCATGGGGAAAATTTGGGTTCTTGATTTAACCCAAGAATTTAGGGTTTCAACCTTATGGTTCCCATAAAAAGGTTGAGATCACAGAATGAAAGAAAATTAAATAATTGGCCAAAGGCAATAAGAAAATCATAGGAAAACTAATTTAGGTTACTAGAAATATTACCCATGAGGTTTCCCTCGTATGGGAGGTTAACAAGAGTTTCCAGAACTCAAGCAAGGGTTAGGGTTTCAAGAAAATCTTCAGCTAGGGTTGAGATCATGATGATGATCATAGATCTCAAAGAAACGAAGGAGATCACGAAGGGATGGTTGCAAGGATGCAGCATCAACTTCCTGATCTCAATCAAGAACAAGATCAAGAAAAGAGAATTAATAATTCAGAAGAGATACTAACCTTGAAAGAGATACTAACCTTGAATTGTAAGAACAGAGAAGAGAGGTTTCAGATCTGCAGAGGAATCTTCGAAATCACCAGAGAGAGTTTCGGAGAGGTGTTCTCACGTTCACAAAGTGTTTAGGAGGCAGCCGTAACAAAGAAATACAAAGTAGGGTTTAAATAAGAGTGAAAAACCCTAAAATTACAATTTCTCGGATTTCACCTTCCTTTGGTCAAGTGCTTGGTCGAGTGGCCCACTCGACCAGTCAGTCGACCAAGAAAAACAGTAAGGAATAATCAAGGATTTGGAGGATCAAATGGGCTTTAAACCTTATGGGCTTTTGCATACACATCCAGTAACAAGTCAAGTGTGAAGAATTACCTTCAAACCAAGTCAGATAATACTCCAAGTCCTTCAACTAATCTCATCTTTAGACAACTGCAGCTTCCTTTCCAAATCTACACAGACATCCAAGTATGGAACTCCATCAACAACATCCATGGGTTCAGAGTCAAACACCATGTCTTCTACTGAGATGGCCCATAGTTGGCTTCTTTCTTTACTCCGGGTCTTCGGACCTAAAAACAACCGGGTTACCAGGTCAAGGTCAGGGTTAGGTTAGGGCTGGGTTTCACAACGACCATTGGTAATGAGTACTGGCGCATGTTGAGGTTTCTAATCCAATGCAAGTCATACTAGTGACATATTATATGGAGTTCAGATACTTCCCCTATGGCACCAACCAACTCGGTTCAGTATCCTTCACAACCTAGGAGTGAGAACCCTCACGAACTAGCTACCGCTGTTGGACTCCACTCCTTAACCCTATGGTCATCCACATATTGTTGGGGGGGAATGATCTCATGACTCCTCACGACACCCGGTTCGCTCCTTGGACGTCCATGAGCCCAATCCTAACATATGCAACCCTACCATTGCATGACCAACAGTGGACCACTGAATCTCCGCATGCCGCTGTAGGATGAAACAGCATCATGTCACCATTGTGACGGGTCACCCGGCTTCAATTCCCCTGCCAAAAGGGTAATAGCATGTGGGGTACCTAGCCATGCAATTCTAGACTCTCCTAGGTATGTCATCCAGTAATCATGATAGTGCTAGAGGCCTCAGTGAACATGTATCCCATACCACAACCCTCTGATATCTCCAGCCAAAAAGTAAAAAATCTCCTAAAATTGATACTTGCTTTCTGAGCGAGAGCCCAGTTAGTAATCATTCATCATCGTACCAAAACAGTTGTGCAATATCATAAAAGATGAAGTACATCAAGGAACACCACAAACAACAAGTATACAATAAGATTCACATGCTTTATACAATTACAACAAGATACATGATCAATGCATAGTAAATATAACAGCTAAATCATCATGTATATGTAATTGCATATAAATAAGAATGCATGTCCTTACCTTGTAATTTTGTAGAACCTCTTTAAGTTGCAATCCAATAATTATAAGACTTTAAGTAGAAACAGAGGACACCTAGGCATAGGGTTACAAGAAAATATAAGAGCCAAGAGTCAAATCAAAGCCAAAATCAAACCTACACAGTCACTGGAAACTAGCCGGTTGCTTGTGGCGATTGCTTGGGTCAAGCGACCGCCCCTATTACAGACAGTTTCTAACTCCAAAAATCAGACTTTTGATCTTCCGATTTCAATTCGTTTTGGGATGATCTTAGTCCGAATTTCAAACTTAATAGGTCTATAACAAAGGGGTAACATGAAACCCTAAAATTAACACAAATCTATTATCCAAATCATTCCCCTTGATTAGATCCATCCATTTAACAAATGCGGGGATTCGTTTCTGGATAGGATCCCATCAAGAATATTGGAAAGAGAGCTACAACCAATAAAGTGGGTAACTACTAACAAAATGGGGATGGGTTCATATCAATTAGAAGTTGAAGGAAGAGAATGGGAGATGGAGATTCATTACCTTAACCAGAATCACCAAATATGGCAGAGGGATATCTCCAGATCACTATCAGCACTTCGCCCACCTTCCAGCACGTCTCCTCTGCAGCCTAATCGCCCAAAATAGCAATCCCGAATATAATAATGCGTTAATAGGGCAAGGGTTGCTATTTATAACGAACAGGGGGCAAATTATGGCATTTTCCCGCAAGCAGAACCTGGCAGTCGCTTGTGGCGGTCGCGTGGTTCAATCAACCATCTTAAGCAACCACCCCCTAGTACAATGCTGTACAAGGGTGCTTTGCTAAAGGGGTTGAACCCGAACCTCAACCTAACCCTAATTAACACATGAGGGAGGTCTTACCTTCATTCCGAACATCTCCAGACACCTCATGTGAAATCCAGCCCAAACCTAGCTAGGACACCCTATTTGTTTTGGGATAAAGAAAGACTCGTTTGATGTTAGACCTTAAAGTTGGACCTTGTTTCAGTGTTATTATCTTTGAAAGCCTTAGGAAGTCATGACAGACCTTTCCCTTAGGGTAGATCTGTAATATCCGGCCTTATCCTAACCTTGACCCGGCTCGAAATCTGTTATGTTTGTAGGTCCGAAGACCCAAAGTGGGGGGAAAAGAGACTTGTGGACCCTTTTGGTTGATGATTTGGTGTCGGAGCCCAAGCCCATGGACATTGATGATGATGCCCCTCACTTGAGAGCATTATCAATGTTAGTTTTGAATCTGAGCAACGAAGAGGGGTGAATTAGTTGAAATACCTAATGAAATCCCGTGCTTGATCCAAAGGTATTTCCTGAAACTAGACTTCTTGATGGACTTGTAGGAGAAAACCCCACTCCATTTGACCCCATATAGCCCTCCGAATCCCTGTCCGAAGTTGCTGAACTATTTCTGGATTTTCTGCTGAAACCTGTTTTGGTCGATCCTCTTTGGTCGATGCCATCAACCAAAGAGCATTGACCAAAGTTGCCCAGATTCGAGTAAAAGATGCTTTTTGGAATATTCCCTCATCTATATATACTAGCCTCGTGTTTTGAGCCCTATTACACTCATTTAGACCACTGAGAACGAGAGTGGAGCTTCCCAAGGCACTCTCTTGGTATTTGTGAAGGATTCTTGCCCCCAATCATTGCAATCATTGTCTCCCTTCTCCAACTATCATCTTCCAAGGTATGATTCTCTCTCTTTCTCTCTATTCTACTCACTTCTCTTCTTCTTTTTACTGATGAGACTACGGCCAAGGTGCTGCAACCTTGCAAACACCTTGCCATGAATGTCTCTCCCCATTTATACTTGTTTTCCCTTCATTCTTGCTATGCCTCACTTGCATCTTTGATCCTTACATATGCATTACCATGATTCCTTGCTTAGCAACTTGATTTCTTATACTAGACTGAAATGTGGAGTATGATTAGTCTAATTTCTGGCTTGCAAATGATTGTAACCTTGTTCCTAACCCATTCCCCAACTAATTCTCTAGCTTCCCTTTCAATTACATCAATTTCTCATGAATGCTAGGATTCTTGTCCTTAGAACATATGACCTCAATTTGGGGGTTTTCATTTGGACCATTGGATTGTGATAATACTTTCTAGGTAGTGTTCTTACATTTTTATTAATCATCCCTCCAAGTTTTGGATCGATCCGAGCCCCAGAAGACCGATTTCGGACCAAATCACCAAAATCCAACTTGCTGCCCGAAACCACTTTTGGTTGATGCTCTTTGGTTGATGGTCGATCCTCTTTGGTCGATGCCATCAACCAAAGAGCATCAACCAAACATGTTGCTGACAGCAACTTTGCTCCGCTTTGACCCGTTCGACCTCCGATTTTCCCGATTTCTTTTCTAATCTTTCATTTATGTTTGTCTAGGGTCTTAATACCATCTTTGGATCATTCTTTTGAGATTATTGGATTATCATCATCGCGACTTAAGGTAAGGACGGTTATTACCATAATTACATGGATTATGTGAATTATGCCTCTATGTTGGAAACTTGATGGATTCACATTAATTGTTGTATTTCTAACATCATATGACTGTTGTATATACTTCAAGACAGTAGTACCATGTTATATATCATTTTGGTTATCATGATTATGTATTCTTGTTAATTACATATGTGATTGATCATGCTATATTATATCTCGTTTCATATGATGAAATATCATTTATGTATGATGTGATGGAATTGAGAATGTGACTGAATAGGTATGATTTGGGATTGGGGAATGTCCTATTGACATTTCTATCCTTGGGCATCGGAGGGAATAGTATGGGATGTTCTCTGAAGATGCCTATCGACACTTTCTTGGGTTATTGGATGACATATATAGGATTGTCTAGTTGTTTGGCTAGGATGTCCCTGTCGTATCATACCCGAATCAGAAGGGCATTGAGACCGAACGACCCGTGGTAAGGTATGGTTTGATGGGCGCTCAAGACAGGTAACCAACCCGTGAGAGGACATAAACCATACTACGGATACCCGAAAGGGCCCATTTATTGGTAGGGTTGCAAATAGCTAGACTTGGGCTCGCGGGCGTTTAAGACCGGTAGCCAACCCGTGAGAGGACGTGAGAGCTTCCCGTTTACTATTTGTGGATGACCAATAGGGTTGATGAGTCCGTAATTCGGGATTTCGCTGACTATAGTGTGAAGGATACCAGAAAGGATCGCCTGGGGCGTGAAATGGACGTATCTGGATCTGAGTTGATATGACTGAGTAGATGACTTGCATTGGGCTAGGCTTTACTCTGACATGCGCCAATACTTATACCAAATGGTGATGTGAGAGAGTGGTGACCGAATCCCCTACCATGGTTTGAGAAGACTTTACCCAACTACCACGGCAGTCCCAAGATACGGAATTGGTTGAAGGGGAGTGACTGACGACCCAAAGAAGTATGGTGCTATGACTTAAAGTATGTCTACCTTAGAGACTAGCATTCATAGAGTTAGAATCATACTTGCATCATGTGTTTCATAACATATTGCATCATGTTGTGGTTTGTATCATATGGTTTATGTTTTATGAAATAACTGTCTTGCTGAGTTCTTTTGAACTCACTCCTTTTTGCAACATCTTTTGTTAGACTCTATTGCAGGTACTACTACTGTTGACTATGACAGTCAACACTCTGAAGACCAAGTTGATGACCCGTACCCCACTAGTCACGGCGTACAAGTTGATAAGGACTAGCAGTCCGAGATTGGGACTTATCTGGAGCAGTTCAGTTTTGCACTTATGTGTTAGGGATGGGATATCACCTTATTCCCTTTTTAACCTTTTTATTTGATTTGTCAAGATCGTAGTTTAGTTTGTTCCCTTGTCATTTTGGGAACCGGTTGTAACACTTAATTTTATTCGATCTACCTTCCACTAATGTTGTAGAGGGAATTTCCACCTCATTTCCGCATGTTGATCATTTATTTTATTGGTATTTTTCCGCACTCTGATGTCCTTCGTGATCCTTCTGAGATCCTTTATTGACTTTTATTATTAAATTATTTGAATACAAAGAATTGTTTTTGCTTTTGATTATATTATTGTGCTAAGTGACTATGATCGTTCCTAAACTTGATCGGCGGGACCGTGATTCACTCCCCCGGGTAATCCAGATAGGGTACCCCCTTGGTGGATTTAGGGCGGGATGTGACACCTCATGCCTTGATGCAAAGGTCCAACTTCCCAGCAAGGCAAGTTCTTCATCAAAAGAATCCAGATCCATGGCTTATGGATATGGATCATGGACTTCTATCCGGACACTCCACAACTTAACCTAACTAGACCTTCAGGTTCTCGGACCTGCAATACGGATCCCGGGTTAGGAATATGGGGGTTGTTACACTGACTCTTCTTGTGATTTTCCCTCTATTAATTCTAATTTTGTTGCTTGGCAACGTCATGATCAAACTCTCTTGAGTTGGATTTTGTCTTCTCTAACAGAGGATGCTCATGCTCAAGTGGTTGGTTTGTCTTCGGCTTCTAAGGTCTGGAAATTTCTTGAAACCACATATGCATCACATTCTGAGGCGCCTGTGATGCAACTCCGCTTATCTCTTCATAATTTGTGGAAAGGATATGATTCCATGGAGGTCTATCTCCTACGCTTGAAGAGGATTTTTGATCAACTTTATCTGGTTGGAAAGCCCGTATCTGATGATGAGGTGGTTTTGTTTGCTCTTGATGGTCTCGGTTCTGAGTATTCTTCTTTTTTGACTTCTATTACTACTCTGGAATCTCTTGTTTGTATACGTGATCTTCATGGTCTGTTACTTAGTGAGGAGATCCACAATTCCACTGTTTTACAAGAATTGACCAATGTTATGGCCAATGTTGGTGTTCAAGATTCTTCCTCTGTTTCCACTTCTCGCTCGAGTTCTTCACGACCATTTTTACATGGATCGAATTCTTCCTTCTCTGCTCGCGGTACTGGTTCTTACAGGGTTCAATCTGGAAATTTTGATGATCGTTTTGGATTTTTTGGAGGATCTGGAAATTATCAACATAGTTGTGGTGCTGGTTCTATAGCTCGTTTTGAGAGAAATTATGAGAATGTTTGTCAAATTTGTGGTCGCAATGGTCACTTTTCTCAATCTTGTTTTCAGCAAGCACCATCTCCTCAAGCGCATTATGCTTCTTCATCTCGTGGATGGTTTCCTGACACTGGAGCTACCCAACACATGATTTCTGATCTTGTCTCTATTTAGACTCTTGCTGGGCATGATGGTTCTTCTTCTATTCTTAATTCTGGCTCTTCTCTTGTTCATAGTAATGGTGGTTCTTTTCTTCTTGATAAGATGCTGCATGTTCCTTCATTACAATTCAACCTTTTATATGTTCGACAGTTTGCTAAAGATAATTTTGTCTTCTTTGAATTTCATGATAATTGCTTTTATGTTAAGGATTGATTCTCGGGAAATATCCTTCTCACTGGCCCTGTTGAAGGTGGTCTCTATCGATTGGATCTTCATTCACCTTCTGGGTCTTGCACTGCTCTGTCTACTGTTCGAGCTTCCTCATCTATCTAGCATGCACATTTTGATCATGCGTCTGACCCAGTAGTTCAGCATATTTTACAACAAGCTAAGCTCTCTTTTACTTCAGATTCTAATACATATATTAACAGGACTGTTTGTAATTCTTGTTAACTTGGCAAGGCTCATCAATAGCCTTTTAGTTCTTCTGTTTCTTCTACCACTGATCCTTTACAATTGATTCATTCTGATCTTTGGGGTCCTTCACCAATTTTTCTCTCACTGGACATCACTATTATGTACTTTTCATTGATGATTTTACTAGATACATGTGGATTTATAGTTTGGCAAGAAAGTCTGATGCACTTAATGCTTTTTAATTGTATAAAAGTTTAGTGGAAAATCAATTTGGTACAACTATAAAGAGCTTTCAATCTGACTGGGGAGGTGAATATAGAAAATTTTCTTGTTTCTTATCTTCTTGTGGTGTTCATCATAGATTGTCATGTCCACATACTTCTGCTCAAAATGGAATTGCTGAGAGGAAACATCGCCATATTGTTGATATGGGTCTTACTTTGCTTGCTCATATCCATTTACCCTTTGAATTTTGGATTGATGCCTTCATGAGTGCTGTCTATATTATCAATCGCTTACCTAGTTATGTTTTGTCATTTCAGTCTCCTTTTGAATGTCTTTATCATAGTTCTCCTGATTACTCTTCTTTTAGAGTTTTTGGGTGTGTTTGTTATCCATTACTTTGACCTTTTAATTCTCACAAATTTAGTTTTCACACTTTTACATGTTTGTTTCTTGGTTATAGTTCTAATCATAAGGGTTTTCGTTGTTATAATCCTGAAACCAAAAAAGTTGTTGTTTCTTGCAATGTAACTTTGATGAACCCCAATTTCCTGGTTTATCTTCTTCTAGTTCTTATCTTTGTGCTTCTGATTTTTGGCCTGCTTTCTCCCCTTTGTTTGCTTATGTTTCATCTTGTTGATACGGAATCTCGCTCGTCCTTCCCTGTCACGAACCTGCAAGATACGAGCTCGACCTTGGGGGGTCGAGGTACGTCTCCGACGAACAAGTCAGTACCAAATATCTGATCTCAACTACTCAATAGAGAATTCAAGCAATTGATCACAAGAAGTATGAATACCTACCTCCTCATGTTTACCTGAGGTGTTTATATAATGTAAGTTAGTAGAGTTATATCCGGTATGTAACTCTACCTTGAGTTGTTCCTAGGAAAGTAACTTCATAAAGAGTTCTTTTACCTATCGGACTCTTTTCTCCTGTTGTTAGGTAAGGGTTTACCTTTATACGGTTTCCTCTTTATGCCCGGCGGATGTATTTTTATCATGGTCGGTCCTACCACAGACCTCCAGGTCGAACCTTCTTAGATAACGATCCTGGTCGGACCGTACATCCTTTGAATCAAACCGGAAGGCGTATAATGACCATTTTAGTCATTAACAGAAGCCCCCGAGTCCCTTGTGCTCGAGAATTTTATGCTCGGCTTAAGGGAGTGTATGTCTTCCCGTGCACGTGGTATTTGGTCGAAACGACCATAACACCCTACTTCGAAATCTGTAACGTCCCACTCTTATGTAGCCGCCGAATTTGCGCGCGTGAACCAATGCACGTTTCTCAAGGCTCGTTCGTGGATGACACGTGTCGTTGCTGTCTCTTCATCATAAATGATTGTCATTATGATGAAGAGACTCTTCATTTTCCACTGTCCACCTACGCGTATCCATCATCGTTAGATATGGATTTTTAGATTTGATGAATCTTAACCGTTGATGGTAGTTTTGTATCTACCCTTAGATTAGTATCTACGGTTTTATATATATCTTCCCCCTTTCTTCTCTTCCTTTCACTTCTGCTTCTGAAAACCGTTTCTTTTTCTTCTGTCACTGCGAAAAAAAATTTTTGTTGGGGGTTTGCTGCCTGCTTCGTTTTCCAGCAGTTGGTCTTTCTTTGGGAGAAGAGTATTGTTTGTGTTCTTCTTCTTCTCCGTTCGTTCAACAACAAGTAAGTCCTTCTTACTTTGCTTCTTCATTTCTGTTGTTCAACAAAAATCTTATACGGTTCTCTGTCATTGTCTTCTTTGTTTTTCTCTGGCTTTGTCTACACTTTCCGTCATATTTTCTTTCTCGTTTTAGAGAAAATATGGTAATAGTGAAGAAAAGGGGTGCTACATCACATAGGAAAAACTTAGAAGAGGATCCGTCCGTCAAATCCTTTTCAAGTGAAAATTCCGAACAGTCTGTAGATCCCGAACAGTCTGTAGATCCCGAACAGAGTCTAGATGGTAGGTCGGAGGCCATTGGTAATGATGAAGAAGTAGATTCTCGACCACAGTTAGTTGCCCAAAGTGCCCGAGCTCGCTTCAAAGCCGAGAGGCGAAGTTGGAAGGATAGTTTATCCCTAGCGGAATACACCCTAGAGAAGAATAAGGATCTTACTCCCGATCATATAGATTATGATCCTTATTCATCCGGCCCCGACTTTCTTCCTTCATTGATGTCCGAGGAGAGGCTAGAGTTCCTGCGTCGGAAGTATGGAATACCGTCCGACCATGTTATCCGAGTTCGAACCCCTGATGAGAGGGCTAACTCTCCTCGACCTGGAGAGTTTGCCTTTTATGAAGATGCCTTAAAAAGTGGCTTTCACTTTCCCGTTCACCCCCTTTTTAGGGATATTATGATCCATTTTGGAATGTGTCCTGGCATGTTTGTCCCGAACAGTTGGAGGAATGTAATCTGTTTCTGGGGCTTTTGTCAGGATAAAAGAGTAAATGTCCGACCATCCCTTGCCTTGTTTCTTACGTTTTTTATGGCGAAGAAGCAAGAACAAGATGGATGGTTCTATTTATCCAAGAGAACCGTAACTCAGTGTGGTTGGGAAGGTAATTTTGTCGGGACTGGTACCCTCCCGTCCAACACTAGAGGTTGGCGTCCAAAATTTTTCTTTGTCCGTCCTCCTTCCAAACCTTCTTTCCCTATTTATTGGGTCCGGGGACCAATTCAGGGGTCAAATGACTTTCCCTTGCTAACTGGTGCCGAGGAGCGTGCTAGGGAGAAGATTTGCCATCTTTCTTCCAAGGACAGAAATAAGTTTGCCGTCCACGGATACTGTCCGGAATATCCCAATGTTCTGCGTCATTGGGGGTTCCTTCCCAGTAAGTTATCCTTCTATTTTCTTGATTTATAGAAAGTTACTTTGTCCGGATTTAACAATGTGTTTTTGTTTGTGCAGTGAAACTTAATCCAAAGAACACCGAGCTGGCTGCGGAAGCTGATGCTGCAGACGCCGAAAAGAGGGTTCCGACCAAGTCTGATCGGATTCGTTCCAAGGGCAAACAGAGCTCTGCTTCTGTATCTCAAAAGAGGCTTACTAGTGTTGCCGAACTTCCTCCTCGGGCGAACAAAAAGAAAGGTCCCATGTCTTTCATAGCTGGGTCGTTGGAGGAGAATACATTGCCTTCTTCTCCTCCTCTTCCTGATTCTTCGGCCGGCCCTTCTTCGGTGCTTATACCCTCGTGGTCGTTGAACTCCTGCTCGCACGTTCTCAGTAACAAAAAAGATGGGACTGAGGTGTCGAAGGAGTGGTTATCGGGAGTTACTCTCCCAGCCGACCAGAAGTTTCTGCTGGAAGTTGGTTCCTCTCGTACACAGGATACGATGACAAGGTAAACTCTTTCCCGAGCTTTGTGGTAATTGTCTTTATTGATTTGGAGATTTCTTGATTACTCCGGTTCTCATTAGGTTGGTCTGTGCCCTGACACAAGCTTGGGCCGGTAATTTGGAGGTTACCCGGCGAGATGTGTCGGCGATCCATATGTTGGAGGACAAGATCAAAAGTTTGAGCCTTCAGGTGGATAAATTGACCGGTGAGAAAGCTGAAGCAGATGCTCGGGCTAGGGCAGCCGAACAGCAGGTGTCTTCCTACCAATCCGAGGTTGAGAATCTGAAAGCGTCTTTGGAAAGTAAAGACCTGTGTCTATCATCCGCCGAGCAAGAAAAGCTTGAGAAGGATCAATTTATTAAGGATCGAGCTTGCGGCTCAATTGGCCCAAGGTCCTCTCCAGGCCCAATTTCAAGATTTCGATTTCCAATGAACTACGTCATGAAGTAATCCGGAGATGGGTCCGGACCAAAGGTTGTCAAAATTTTGTATCAAAGGTTGCCGCTCCCGGGTTTAGATATGGTCGGCGGGCAGCTTTCCTAAGCATCATCGGAGAGTTTCGAAATCTTGATCTGTCAAAATTTGAGAAGTACATCGATCCGAGCATATATGATGACTTGAAGATCCCTCGACCAAAATGGGCGGTAGGGAAAGAATCCTTTGGGCTGCCCAAGGATGTTTCCGTCCAGGATTTTCTTGACTCCGACTGGGAGCCGGCCCCTGAGGAGGAAGATGACGCCGGGCCATCGTCGACCACTGAACCTGCCGAGCAAATAGACTCGGAGGCTGTTGTTGAGTAGTTTTACTTCAATATCTATTTTGATCTTTTTGTGTCCACATCTTTTAAACAATGATAATTTTGTAATTTTATCATAGTTTATTTTGTATGTGCTAGATCTTTGTTCGTTAATGGTATGTTTTTCCATCATTTGTTCCAAATATATCTGGTCGATTGGATACCATTGTTCGGCCCATAGTGGTTTGCTCGCGTGTTTCTGTTCTTCTAAGCCATGTTGTTCGGTATAGTAAGTTTTGCTCGGTCATGAACTGAAGAAGCTGTTCGTCAACAACTGCTCGTTCATAACCCTTACCTCCCGGGCATGAGAACTTAGGCAGAAGTTTTTGTGCCTAAGGAAAGTTTAGGTCTTTCATGCCTATTAATTGTAGGTCTTTTCTGCCTAAGTAGTATCTTAGGTCTTTTCTGCCTGAGAATTTCAGGTCTTTTCTTCCTGAGAATTTCAGGTCTTTTCTGCCTGAGAATTTCAGGTCTTTTCCTTGAGCGTCTTGTTGAAGTTGCGTAATAATTTGTACGAATGTATTTATTTATATATAAAAACTTATTTGACTTCTTGGGATTATGAATCTCCCAAGTTATCTACATACTGAAATAAATGGCAAAACTGAAAGAAAACGCTCAAAATTTGTCGTGTTTACGACTTTCTCAGATACTATTCTTATTGATAGTATTTCCTGAGATTGTTCGAATTCCATGATCGAGGGATCCTATCGCTTGTCTCCGGATCTTGTAAATGATATGCTCCGGGAGCGACTTGTCGTATGATTATGTATGGTCCTTCCCAATTGGGGGACAACTTTCCTTGATTGGTCGGATCTGAAGCAGCTGTTCGGCGAAGTACTAGTTCGCCTGGCAAGTATTGTTCATTTGGAACCTTGGCATTATAATACGTCGCTATTCTTCTTTGATATTCTTCAAGACGGAACTGAGCTTTGTCCCTTACTTCGTCAATCAGATCCAGATTGGTTCGCATTCCTTCAATGTTTGCCTCTTCTTCGAATTCTATTTCTCGAAGTGATCCAATTTGGATTTCTATTGGGACTCTAGCTTCTGCTCCATATGCTAGTCGGAATGGAGATTCTCCTGTGGTCGTCCTTGGAGTTGTTCGGTACGACCACAGTACACTAGGTAGTTCATCTACCCATCTCCCTTTTAGCTGGTCGAGCCTTTTCTTGAGTCCGTCGAGCATAGTTCTATTAGTAACCTCGACCTGGCCATTACTCTGGGGATAAGCTACTGAAGAAAATCTATGCTCGATCCCTTGTTCTTTGCAGAATGTTGAGAATGCTGTGTTCTCGAATTGCTTTCCATGGTCGGTTACTAATATTTTTGGAACTCCATATCCGTATGATATGTTATGCTTGACAAAACGTTTCATTTGTTCGGTTCGATAGTTGCAAGGGGTTCAGCTTCTACCCACTTTGTAAAGTAGTCTCTTGCTACTACCAAGTATTCTCTTCCTCCCGAGGCTTTAGGTAGCTTCCCTACCAGGTCTATTCCCCACCTTGCAAAAGGTATTGGGGATAGAGTTGATGTTAAAGGAACTGCGGGGGTATGGGAGATCTTTGCATGTGCCTGGCACTTGTCACACTTCTTGACGAAGTCTTTGGCATCTTCTTCTAAGGTCGGCCAATAGAATCCTTGGCGTATAATTGTATTAGAGAGTGTTCGGGATCCTACGTGAGATCCGCAGGTTCCTTCATGAACTTCTCTTAACACATTTGTAGCTTCTACTGGTCCCAAACATCTTAGAAGTGGTCGAGTGAATGATCTTTTGTATAACAATCCGTCCCTAATGGTGAACCTGGCTGCTCTTTGTCTGATTGCCCGAGCAGCTTTTTGGTCTTCTGGGAGCTGGTCGTTGTCAAGATAATGTATGATCGGCTCCATCCAACCCAGGTCGGTTGTAATTTGCATGTGGTCGACCTTGTTTATGCTAGGGCTATCCAGTTCTTCAAGATAGATCACTGGTGCTTGGACATTCATTCCTTCCGTAGCCAAGCGAGATAATGAATCAGCCTGGTCGTTTTCAATCCTTGGTACTTGAGTTACTTCTAGCTCTTTAAAGTACTGTTTGTAGTTGTTGACCAGGTTCAAGTATTTCTCCATTCTTCTTTCTTTGGTTCCATAAACTCCCTTTACCTGATTTACAATCAGCTGTGAATCACTTTTGATCTCCAGATGTTGAATGCTTAGAGCTTTGGCCATCCTGAGTCCTGCTAACATAGCTTCGTATTCAGCCTCATTGTTGGATGCTTTGAACTTGAAACGAAGGGCATATTTTATTTCAAATCCCCCAGGGCTCTTCATTAATAGGCCTGCTCCACTTCCTGTCGAGTTGCTCGATCCGTCCACGAATAGAGTCCATCTTTTGATTGATTCTACCCCTTGCTCGTCCTCCTCTTGACTTTTTTCTTGTTTTTCAACAATGAAGTCTGCCAGGGATTGAGCCTTGATGCTTGGTCGGGGTTTGAATTCTATTTGATGTTCACTCAATTCCACGGCCCATGTCACCATCCTTCCGGCCAGGTCTTGTCGGTGAAGAATTTTTTTGAGTGGTAAATTTGTCATCACTGTAATGGGATGAGATTGGAAATATGGACGGGGTTTTCTGGCCGCTATAACCAGTGCCAGGGCTTGTTTGTCCACTTCTGGGTAGCGAGTCTCGGCATCATTCAGGACATGACTAACATAGTAGACAGGTTGTTGTATGTTACCCTCTTCTTGCACGAGAACTGCACTAACCGCTACCGATGAAGCGGCTAAATATAACTGTAGCTCCTTCTTTCTGGTCGGCATAACAAGTAAGGGTGGTCTGGATAGTTTGTCTTTTAGATCCTCAAATGCTCCCCGGCATTCATCATTCCGAGATGTTTCCTTTCCGACTGCTACCCGCTTTAAAATTTTGAAAAATGGCGGCATTTCTCCCCCGATCTAGAAATAAATCTATTCAAGTCTTGCCACCCGACCGGTTAGGCATTGGACTTCTCCGATGGTTTTGGGTGCTTTCATATCCAAAATTGCCCCGATTTTCTCGGATTGGCTTCGATTCCTCTTTGGGATACCATGAACCCGAGGAATTTGCCCGAAGATACTCCAAAAGCACACTTTTCAGATTGAGCTTCATCTTGTATTTCCGGAGTACTTTAAATACTTCGCCGGGTCGATCGGATGATTTTCTTTTGATATGCTTTTCACCAGCATGTCGTCCACATACACTTCCATATTCCGACCAATTTGATGTTTGAAAATTTTATTTACCGCTCTTTGGTATGTTGCTCCCTCATTTTTTAGACCGAAAGGCATTACTTTATAGTAATAGCTGTCCCTATCGATCATGAATGCCGTATGCTTTTCGTCATCGGGATGCATAAGGATCCGATTGTATCCCGAATATGCATCCATGAAACCGAGCATTTCGTGTCCCGCCGTTGCATCTATAAGAAGGTCGATTCTTGGTAGTGGATAGTGGTCCTTTGGGCAGGCTTTGTTGAGATATGTGTAATCAGTACACATCCGCCATTTCCCGTTTGCTTTTTTGACCATTACCACATTAGCTAGCCATTGCGGGTGGTCTGTGCGTTTTATAAAGCCAGATTGTTTTAGCTTTTGCACTTCGGTTCGAATGGCTTCATGTTTTTCAATGGCGAAGTTTCTTCTTTTCCGAACAACCGGAATTGCCCGTGGATCAATACGAGTTTATGCTCAGCCACCTCCCCGTCGATCCCTGGCATGTCTTCACCGACCAAGCGAAAACATCGAATTCTTTTTAGAAACTCGGTGAGTTCTGATTTGAATTCTCGCTTCTTGCTCGGAACCGATCATGGTACCTTGCTCATTACGTCGGGATTGAAGTGGATTTTTTCTAGTTTTTCCACCGGTTCAGCTCTTTGCAAGGTTTCTTCATCGCGGTCGTCTCTAACTTCAATGGTCATGGTCGACTTCGTTCTTTTCTTTTTCCGCATGTAGTCGTTGTAACTTTGCCGGCTACTTTTATGGTCAGCTAAACATTCTCCAATTCCCTTAGTGGTCGGGAATTTCATCTTCATGTGTAACGAGGAGACCACTGCTTCAAGTGCACAGAGGGTTGGTCGTCCTATGATTGCATTGTATGCTGATAAATCTCGTACGACCATAAAATTAGTCTGTATGATTCTATCTCGTGGGTGCTCTCCAATCCGTAGCTCTAATCGGATCGTTCCTTCTGCTCGGGTTGATGATCCCGTGAAACCATAAAGCTGGGTTTCGCATGGGACGAGCATGTTTTCTTTTAGCTTCATCTTTTTGAACGCATCTAAAGATAATATGTCTGCTGACGATCCAGTATCTACCAGCACTCTATGAATTTCAGTTCCTTCCAGGAGAATTTTGACTACCAAGGCATCATCATGAGGGATTGTGATATCCCGTAGATCCTCGGAAGAGAAAATTATTGGCTCAGTAGATATATTTTTATGGGTTTCAGTATTCCCAATATATCGTACTTTTCTTTTTGCTTGTCGATTTGATTCTTCTGTCGGACCACCAAATACGATAGACTCGGAGATCTTTTTCTTTGTTTTTCATCCGCCTCAGGTCGGCGTTTGGCCGGACTTCTTCTTTCTTCTCTGTGGCTCGACCTTTCTCTCTTCGGGACAGGGTTGTCATGTGGTCGGCCATCTTCTTTAGATTGGATATACTTCTTTAAGTGTCCTCGGGAGATTAAGTTTTCTATCTCCGTCTTTAGATTTTTGCAAACGTCCGTCCAATGGCCGTGATCTTTGTGATAGTCACAATACTTTCGTTTATCGCGCTTTCCTGGCGGTGCTCGGATTTTTTCCGGCCACTTCATATGTCCTTGATTTTTGATTTGCATCAAGATTTCGGATATTCTTGTATTCAGTGGTGGAAGATTACTAATCTCCTGCTTTTTTGGAGATTCTGCTCGACCTTTCTTGGTTGAGCTTATCCCTAACATCCTGGTCGGTTGAGCCCTTTCTCGACTGCTTCTTCTTTCGGCCCTTGGTTCTCTTTTTCGAGATTCTATGGTTTCCGAAATCTCTGCTTGTTTGTGACATCTTTCACTCAGTTCCGCATATGTTTTTGGCATATCTTGGAGCAGCCGCTCTAGCAATCCTTCATGAGTAATTCCTTGGTATAACGCATGAAAGGCAATTTTCTCGTCCATGCTTTCAATTTGCATGGTAAGATTATTGAATCTCTGAAGGAAACTTCGGATAGATTCCGTTCTACCTTGTTTTATAGAAAACAAAGTATCTTCTCTTTTCTTCAATCCGACTCCTCCTTGGAAGCGCAGCACAAACACTCGTCCTAGTTGATCGAAACTCACAATCGAACCTCTTGCCAGTGCCAAGAACCAGTCCAATGCGGAACCGGTTAAAGAGGCTGCAAAACTTTGGCACATGGCTGCCTCATTATGCTTATAAATTGACATGGTCGATCTGTAGCGAGTGATGTGATGTTTTGGACATTGCGATCCATCGAACAGTATGAAAGTTGGGCACTTGAAACTCTTTGGTATTTCCGCCTCAGAGATAGCTTGGATGAAAGGATCCTCTTTTAGAAAAGCATATAGCTCTTCTTTCTTTGGATCGTTTAACTTGTTTACCTTCTCATCTAACTCTTTGATTTGTTTGCTCAAACGATCTTCCCGCTTGTTCGGTCCGGACTCAACCCTCTTGTTTTTTGGTTCTTTGAGAGGATCGTTGCTACTTCCACGATCATGATCTTCATTGAACAGAGGATCTTTATTTGGAATTTCTTTCTCAGATGCCCGGGATTTTTCGCCTACCTTCTCTTTTGACTTCTGTCCGTCTTCTAGAGATGGTCGAGGCGTTCGATCAGGAAGGACCAGGTGGTTATTCTTGCTTCCCTCCAATATTTTTTGAGTATTTTTAGGATCTGCATTAGGGGCAATTATATGACCCACGGCCATCCTGAGTAGTTCATTCATGGAGGATAATTCCTCCCGAAGCTTTATTTGTTCCTTCTGGAGTGTCTCAACTTGATTTGCTAATGCTCCATGATTCGGGTGCTCGGGGTTTTTCTTCCCTTGATTGGTATTTATCTCCACCTGGTCGGGAATTACCGATTTTTCAGGTTGAGGAATTCCCTTCGAAGCATCATCCTCCACCTCCTTCTGATTTACAGCCTTCACTTTCGATCGCACCATGACTTTTTGATGCAATTCCCACAGACGGCGCCAATTGTTGATACGGAATCTCGCTCATCCTTCCCTGTCACGAACCTGCAAGATACGAGCTCGACCTTGGGGGGTCAAGGTACGTCTCCGACGAACAAGTCAGTACCAAATATCTGATCTCAACTACTCAATAGAGAATTCAAGTAATTGATCACAAGAAGTATGAAAACCTACCTCCTCATGTTTACCTGAGGTGTTTATATAATGTAAGTTAGTAGAGTTATATCCGGTATGTAACTCTACCTTGAGTTGTTCCTAGGAAAGTAACTTCATAAAGAGTTCTTTTACCTATCGGACTCTTTTCTCCTGTTGTTAGGTAAGGGTTTACCTTTATACGGTTTCCTCTTTATGCCCGGCGGATGTATTTTTATCATGGTCGGTCCTACCACAGACCCTCCGGTCGAACCTTCTTAGATAACGATCCTGGTCGGACCGTACATCCTTTGAATCAAACCGGAAGGCGTATAATGACCATTTTAGTCATTAACACATCTTTTCTCTCTTCCTCTCTCTTTCCTTTTTCCCAAAATACTGTTGTTTCTTCTCTTGAACCTGTTGTTCCTGTGTTGAGTGATCCTCCTGCTCAAGCCATGGTATATTCTCCACCTGGTGCGTCATCCCCTTCTCCTGTTTCTCAGCTACCTAGTAATGTTGTTACTATTAGTCATGATCCTATTAGATCATCCAGACTAAATAGCAACTCCTACTCCTGCGGATGTTTTGTTGCCTAAGATAGCAACTGCGTCACCTCTGAATGAAATAACAAATATTTTGCATAGTGATGGGCCAGATGATGTGTTGTATGCTAATGGGCCAGCTCTTTTATTAGATACTATTGAATCTACTGCTTATGTACTTAAAACAAATGGGCCAGCTTCTTTAATGAATATAGATGGGCCTCCTCAAACCCTTCTCCCCGTGATTGGGTTATTTGTTAGCTTGATGTTACTGATGCCTTTTTGCAAGGGTCCATTAGTGAGGATATATATATATGGTGCAGCCCATTGGTTATGTGAATCCTCAATATCCTAATTATGTATGCAAGCTCAAGAAATCACTATACGGTTTGAAACAGGCTCTGCGGGCCTAGTTTCATCGTCTCAGCTCCTTTTTAAAGTCGCTTGGTTTTTGTGGATCTAATACCGATTCTTCTCTTTTTTATCGGATTGATTCCTTTGGCCCTCTTTACATTTTGATCTACGTTGATGATATTTTAGTCCTTGGGCCCAATAGTGTTTTTGTTGATACTGCCTAGCTTGATCAAGAGTTTGCCGTTAAGGACTTGGGTCCAGCCCGCTATTTTCTTGGTATTGATCTAATACCAAATGCTGATGGGCTTTTGTTATCTCAACGAAAGTGTTTGCTTGGGCTTCTCCAACGAACAAATATGGTTGATTGTAAACCCCTTTGGATCTCCCATGGTTTCTTCTTCATCTTTGTCTCGCTGTGATGGTGTTCCTTTATCTGATCCAACCGAATATAGAAGCATTGTTGGTACTTTGATATGCTACTCTCACTAGACTTGATCTCACTTATTTGGTCAATAAGCTTTGCCAATTTTTGTCTTGCCCGTCTGCTGTTCATTGGGCTACAATTAAGCGTGTCTTACGCTACATCAAAGGGACCATGTTTTATGGGTTACAACTCTATCGGAGTTCTACTATGGACTTATATGCATATTCGGATGCCGATTAGGCTGGTTGTGTTGATGACCGCAAGTCCACTGGTGGATTTCTTATTTTCTTGGGCTCCAATCTTATATCTTGGCAGTCTCGTAAGCAGTATGTTCTTGTCAGATTTAGTATTGAGAGTGAGTTTCGAGCTCCTGCCTTAGCTACGACAGAGATTGTTTGGATTCAATCTTTGTTGTGCGAACTACATCTTTCCTTGTCTTCCCCTCTTGTGTTGTGCTGTGATAATATTGGGGATGTTTACTTGTCTTCTAATCCAGTTTTTCACACTCGCACAAAAACATGTTGAAATTGATTTTCATTTTGTTCGGGACAAAGTTTTTCAAGGGGATCTTCTTGTTTGTTTTCTATCTACCTTTGCACAGTTGGTTGATGTACTGACCAAAGCTCTCCCTACTCCTTGTTTTCTTCTCTTACGTGCCAAACTCAACCTGTTGGATGGTTGCTTGAGTTGGGGGGGGGGGTGTTAAGAGAATATCCTAGTATTAGTTGTATGCCACTTGGCAATTGCTTGAGTTTTGGGGGTGGGGGTGGGGGTGGGGTGGGGTGTTAAGAGAATATTCTAATAATAGTTGTATGCCACTTGGCAATTTATCATTAGGTGATTATATTATATCTTGATCAATAAATAAGATTAAACCACTTCAGATTTAATCAATGATATGAAGATTTTAACCCGCACGTACCGGTGCTGGTGGGTCATTTTCCTATTTTCTTTGTCGATTACGGATTTTCCATTATAATTCCTGTTTTCGTACGAAGTTTGCTTTGTATATGTCCTTGGGTTGAACTGAGATAAAGATTTTCATTATTTGCTTTGTTCTTCGTGGGTTCTGTTCTTTAATTGAAGCTTTTTGTGTTCGCCTTTTCTTGTGGTGATCATCGGTTTCATCAAGCTTTTTATTTCTGGGTTTCTGGGTTTCGATTATGATACACTGTAAGTGGATGAACTTCCATTTGCCGTATTTCAATTTTCCTGTTAGTTTTGGGTTTTAGCATCATTATAGGTTTCTGGGTCTGTTTCTCTGTTGATGGTTTTTCTATAATCCAGTGATCATGAGCTGGGTTTTATCATCCCTCGTTTTGCTCGGTTCTTTTTCTTCTCTTCTCTATCCCTACTTCTTCCAACGGGGAGGAGGGTTTGAGGAGGAGGAATTGGAAACGGTGGATGATGGTTTGCTTATTTATGCTGGAAAGCACTTGCCAAGATCCGATTGTGCTGATCGTGGTTATTCTTAAGCAGCTTTTGGAGAGATAAGCTTGGATCATTTTTAGTTCTTTAGTTAATTTTTTGACGTGTAGACCAACCCTACAAAATTTGGTGGAGTATCTCAATCCAAGCTAGAGAAAATAGTATGTATAAATATTTCAGGGGAAGATGATAAATAAGGAAGGGATTGGAAAAGCCCTAGGGTTTATTATTCAATATTTCTGTATTCTTTCTGAGTTTGATTTTATTCAACTTAAGAGCATTAAATCTTTTTCATGGAATACCTGAAATTAGCACCTTTTTACTGGTTTAGAATTATTAATGGCAGCTTGGTCTTTTTTCTGAGTTATATATTTTTTCGATTCACTTGGTAAGATGGTAATTTTTTTTCCGTTCTATATAATGATATGTTGCTTTACTTGGGTACACTTAAGGTCCACCCTCATTTGATAAAGTTCATGCATGCATGTATTCTGGACTAATTCATGAACTTCTAAGGCTTTCAGTTTACTATTGGGCGTATGATGAGATTAGGTTTGCCTTTTCCCCTTTTATGACTGAATATTAGTTGGGTATAGTATGAGGTGAATATTTTCACTTGGGCTTGTGTAGAAGGGCCACTCCATGGTGCAAGCTCTGCTTTTGCAGGGTTTGTGAGATGTGAGGGTAGGTTGGAGTGGTTGAAAACCTGAGGATCCGTTTTGGTTGCAAGAGGAATTTAACGGAAAGGAACGGAGACGGAATTTTCATACTTAAAATAGAAAGTTTCGTAATCATTTGTATCTATTACTTTATTTAACTACATAAAACTGACTTCAAATCATTCCATATTGGCCATCAAATTTCACTTAACTTGCATCTATTTCCATTTGATTTTTTGTAAAATATATCATTACTAAATATGATATGAAATTTATGTAGCTTATGCAATCATATGGGGTCATGGTTACAAAAGTTGCTTCTAAAAGAATTTTTTTTTGACTTCTCCTTGTAACCAAGCAAACCTTAGGCAATTTTCATGTGGATTGCCACCCTTAGGATTGGACAAGTGCATGGATGTAGAGAATTAAATTCAACTATGGTGTATATCTGAGTTGGAATCATTCTTGTCAGCAGCATCTACCACAGTATGTCTGTGCAGAATATTTAGTTTTTTCTAGCTTTTCCTTGTATACCTAGCCTTTTCTCTCCTTAAGAAAAAAAGAAAAAGAAAAAGGAAGGATCTCCAAATTTCGTTACGCTCTTATTTGCATATTGAAGGTGTTATAAATTATATCACTTCTTGTTTGGGACTCCTGATGATGCCTAACAAAGAATCAACAGTTACTTGTTGAAGAACTTAATGAAGAAACAGCACATGTACTCCACAACTTCTCCAGAGAATTCTGAAATAAGACAAATATGTTAAAGATCATTTCTCTCCTAGTTCCTGGTTATTGTGACCAAACAAAGACTTGCAACATAAAAATACTCTGAAAACTGTACATGCTTCATTTGGAAATGTGTCTCAGTGTGGCTGACTACCTTCATACTAATGAGCATTAATTATGTGCCCAAATTTCATAATATTCTTGTCTCCCATTTTAATAAATTCTACAATGCCAAGCACAGTGTGGCATCAGATATGTTTTTCATGATATCCCATAACATGGTATGGTTTCTAGCTTCCAGTTCCATTGGTTTGATATAAACCAGGTACAATGTTCCTAATGCAATTCCTCTGTCTTTTGTGCTCGGATTCGCATGTCATTTTATATTCCCATGTTAATTTCTCTGTGGTCTTTCTGGGCTTGTGCTTTTTGTAAGTCTGGTCCTATAGCTGAACAGACAATTGTTACAGGGTTTTGATACTGACCTGTCATTAAGGTCATTCTTTTGGATCTATGCTTGGATTATGAGAGAAAGCAATGATCTGATTGATAGCCGTTTAAAAATGGTTTAGGCCTATAATTAACTCTCTAGTAAAGGTTGGTTCTGTTGGTAAACTTGCTCTTTGTCTACCATTGTTTGTTGTCTCTCTTGTATATTTGTTGTGTTTGTTTTATTTTATTACCATTAATTTAAGAACTATCTGCATCTTCTTGTTTGAGGCTATTTAGAAGGGAAATCATTCTATCAACACTAAAAATGCCATCGTCTCCCCCCCTCCCCCCCGGTCTCTTTCTTCCTAGGAGGATTATTTATGCCTCATGGCACATCTGTGCTATGGTTTAGGAGGTCTAATATAGTATTTTGGTGGTTGTGTGCTGTAAAATTCCCTAGAAGAGTATGAAAAAGAAACCAAGTTGAAGCCCTTGTAGGGTAAATGGATTTAGGAAATAAGTTGCCAAAGTAAACTTAAATGGAGTATCCCGTATTGTGTATAACATCATTGAGTAATAAAGTTTGATAGTTTTGGAGGATCCTATAAGTGCAAAAATCTCATAGCAAAATGCTAACGTTTGTTGATGAGAGAGTTTTGATAACTTAAGCTTTATCTGTGAGAATCCTGTCTTGGTGTATTTTCTAATTCAGTTTAAATTTTGGTACCTGATGGGTCAACCAATACCAGCTTTACCTTTAAACTTCATTGTTAAATCTTTAGCAGTATTGGAATCAAAATCCTTCTAATTATGGGATCTTAGCTAACAGAAATATGGATATGAATTGGGCTGGCTTGGCATTTTTAAGCTACATCTAAGTTGGGAAATCGCCTGAGTGTTTCTTATGTTAATTCAATTATGTTGTTTCTTTTGGTTGCCCCTATGGATGTCTTAAGGTCTCTAATGATCTTGATTTGTTTTATTGTTTGTTGAACCCACCTGATTGTGTTGACTTATTCTGTTTTCATAGAATAGCTCATTGCACGCTGGCTATGTAAACCATAAAATGCGGTGATGAAATAGCCTTATGTTTTTTTCATCCACAGTTTGTCCTCTATTTTTACTTTATTAGTGGTGGTTGGGAGGGGAGGGAAACAGAGCAAATCTATACATTCAAATTTTGTTGCCAGGTTTCAATTGTTTGCTGGTTTGTATGCCTTGTATGGTGTTTAACTCAATTAATTTAAAAGTGCATGAGCTTGATAAGGGAGCATGTCTTCTATTCTATTCCATTTTTCTGTTTAGATATTTATTGTGATATAGTGAAATAAGACTACAAGAGTGCAGTAAATCTGGCGTTTAGTTTTGAGATTTGAATAGCACAAGCCTGAGGCCGCCTCATTGTTAATCTATTGTAACTGTTTATCCCAGAAGCTTGACCTGTTAAGGGACACAACAGTGTAAATCAACAAATGGCAACACCCCCGCCTCCCATGCCAGTGCACCCCTGTCAACACACAGAACAGGGAAAAGAGAGAGAGAGAGAGACAGGGCTCTACGTATGACTGCCTCATGTGGCACGATACACTTAAGACAAGTCCTTCAAACTTAATCTTACCTTCCATGTTATGGCCACTTAAGTGGTTGAGCTGTTGAATAAGGCCACAATTTTTGACCATCATCAATATAAACTAGCTGACACTTGTATCCTGGTTTGAGTCTATCTTGAGAGATCAATTTGAAATTTTCTTCCTTCTGAGTCTTGACACCCTTTGCTCTGTTGTCTGCAGGTTGGAGCATCTCTTTACTGGAGTATGCATTAGACATGTTTTCGGTGTTGTGTAGCCTGGTTAAGGAATTCTGAGACATAAGTTCCCTGGGGTGTGTAATTATGTCCACAATGGATTTGAAACATAAAGGTATAACTTGGGTTGGGAACTTATATGAAAAGTTTGAAGCTATGTGCTTGGAGGTAGAAGATATTGTGTGCCAGGTAAATATCTGACCCCCTTTGCGTCCTTTTACACATGAAAATAAAATAAACATGGACATTTGCTTCTGGAAAGATGATTCTTCTTTCCACCTGAGTTTCAATTCTTCAGATGTGAATCTTAATTCTTCGAGGAGATATTATCTTGGTACCATGTATCTGCGGTCTATAGTACTAGTAGGTGTAATGTGCTTGTCTGCTAGCACAGAACCTCTCTATTCCCTATATGTGTGCATGGATGTCTGTCTTGTGATTCGGGTTCTTGCTGTCTAGACCATAGTAATTGGTGGGTTACCCTTGGTTCATATATGTTACAGAATGCATGTGTAACTGATTGGAGCTGTCATTCCTAACTGCTGGTTGATTGTTGCCTTGGTCAGGAGACAACTAAAATGGTTGAAAATCAGGCGCAGTTGGTTGGTGTAAGTGTTAAAAATTTTTATGCTGAACTTATGCAAGATCTTCTCCCTCCATCTGAAGAAGATCCTGAGAAGTCAAAGGAAGGTATTGAGAAAAATCCAATTATGGAGGAGTTGCCTCTGGCAAAGGAATTGAAGGCAGTTTCTCTTGATGGGAAGGATTTGACTCAAGAATCATCTTTCAGGGTATTCCCAAATATAAGTCATTTGCCTCCAAATTCTGAAGAGCCCATTACAGGAACAGATGCTGACATATCTATAGAACAAAATGAAAATCATTCTGTGTTAAATGGAAAGCAAAAAGTTGCGGTTGAAGAATTTATTGAAGAGGAGAAGCTGTCTTCTCCCAAGGTTTTGGAAGTAATGGCTCCTCCAAGGAATGATTTGAGTGGGGCCAACAAAAGTGATGGCAAAATGTGTTATACAGAACCCACAATGACAACCCTTGCTTCAATAAATGCTGCACAATATAAATCTACCGGAGAAGTGGGGAAGATTCATCATGAGCTTTCAGATGCAGTGGGTGGTACTTTGGATGCTTATTCTGCTTCCCCAGGAACTTTGGTTATTCCAGCAACATACTTCAATAACGAAAAAGGAGTTGGACAGACTCCCTCTAGAGGCAGTCCAGCAATAGAATCAAATGGTGAAGTTCCCGTTCCTGCACTATTTTTTCTTGTTTCTTTCCTTCTGCATTTGATTACTTTAAACTTGAGGTTTGGCTTGTACAGACATTTCCGGAAATTACTAGACAGTATTTCTGAGGCATGGTGGCGGTCAAAAGCATCACAATTATTGTACTTAGTTTGAAGCTATTCTGTACCATCCAGACTCTGGTAAAGGTTTCAAAGAAATGCAAACCTTCCACCAGCCCCAATGTTTTTCTTTTCTTCATATTTTTGACAATCTCTCTGATAAGCCCCTTGTTTCACGAGTCTATACTCGTAAGCATGGCAAGGGGATCCACAAGATCTAGTCAAGAAGGGAAGGAAATGGTTGTGAGATTCAAAGATTCAGATTGCCTTATGGAATTAGATTTGGGATGATTCTATTGAGGGATATTGTGGGCAAGTAATTACTATTAATATTGGGAAGGAAGAGTAGGTTAGTTTCATGCTTTTTGAGTTATTGGGGAAGTAAGGGTGAGGGCTATTGCTCTCGAGTAGCCGTAGGTACACCTATTGCTGGTAGTGTGCTCTGTTTCTGGTTCAGCATTCAATCAAAGTTTATTACTATTATTGTTTCCTTGTGTCGTTCCACCATTGTTAAGCTACTGCATTCGGGTACTTAACAAATTGGCATCGAGCCAAACGACTCCCGGGGTAATGGTAAAAAGCAGAATGGAACAGAGGGTAGAAGAATTAGAAATCATTGTTAAAGAGATTCAAGGTCAGGTAGGGGCCTTAGCACATTAGATAGAAAAAGGGGAAAAGGCCAATGACGAATTCAGAGATGAACTGAGATTTATGTTCTTAAAAGGAAAATCAGCCGATATCCTAACAGCAGAGATGACTAAAGGAACACCAGATCACGGTGAGAGAATGGGTGAAATAGAAAAATTGAGGGAATTTTTTCCTAGGCAACTTGAAATGCCAATTTTTCTGGGACGATCCTATGGGATGGATCGCGAGAGCAAAAAGGTATTTCGACCTGAACCAATTAAGCGATGGAGCAAAACTTCAAACTGCAACTTTGTGCTTTGAAGGAGTTGCGTTGGGGTGGATACGTTTTCGTGAGTTGCATCAACCATTACTATCATGGAGGGGTTTGAAAGAGGTGATGATCCAGCGTTTTAGTTCAGCATAGATGAAGATTCTTCAAGAAGCGTTGATCACCCACAAACAGGTTGGGTCATTCGCAGCTTACAGAGATGGATTCAAGGCGCTTACGATGGCTGCTGGTGCTGTAGAAGAAGAATGGCTGAAGGGCGTGTTTTTGGCAGGGTTAAATGAGGACATGAGAGCTGAGGTAAGGTTATTTGGACCCATTACATTGGGCCAAATAATGGATCTGGCCCAAGCAGTAGAGGCAAAGAACTTGGCTGAAAAAGTTAATCGGCGATCCTCTTGGGCCGAGCCCACTCCAACAGCCCAAAGCTCAGCCCAACATTACATTAACTTGGGTCAAACTAGCACCACTTATAAAGGACCCAACCTAGGAACCGGAACAAACCAGGGACTCAACACCCCGGTTTGACCAACCCAAAAGATCGACTAATCGTCTTCTTCCTCTCAAAATCGATCTGCAACAGTGTCAGCGATAGGAACCTTCGGATGATCGCGGTGGCTTTCTCGGAAGAAATTAAAGAAAAAAATGGACAAGGGAGTCTGTTTCCGGTGCGACGCCCCTTATTGCAAAGGCCATCGATGCCCCTTGAAGCAACGAAGGTTGCTGCTGTTGCACGATGACGATGAACCAAACCTCAAGGCTACAGTAGGAGTGACCGACGATGAGGGTTAGAGCTATCGACATCGAACCATTGCTCGAGACGGAACTTTCGCATACTTCTCTGGTAGGAATCGACTCCCCACATACCATGAAATTGACAGGGCAGATCCACGGTTGCGACGTCATCATTCTGATTGACTGTGGAGCCATGCACAATTTCGTTGCTCAGGCATTGGTGGGATCTTTAAGATTTTCAGGTAGCTTTGGGAGATGGCACAACTAACAGAGGGACTGGAGTGTGTTGATAGGTTCCACTTACCATAGGCGGAGAGACCTTTGTACAAACTTTTTACCCATTCAATCTGGGAAGTATTGACATTATCCTGGGTGTCGAATGGTTGTAGACATTAGGGGAGGTGAGACGTAATTAGCGCTTGAGAACCATAAGTTTTTAGTGGCAAGGATGACCCGTAAAATTGTGTGGGGATCCAACTTTACTAAGACTAGAAACAACATTGAAAAGCGTGATACAGTCGGTCCAGGCAGGCGGTGATGGGTATTGGTTGCAACCTCAACTCATCGAATGTGAAGCTAAGGAAGAACAAGAAAATGAGGCTGTCTCGAATTTATTAAAAGAATTCGCACAACTATTCAAAGAATCCACAAGATTACCACCAAGGAGAAACCAAGACCACAGGATACAGCTGACTGAGGGAAGTACACCACCCAATATTCGGCCTTATCGCTACCACACTCTCAAAAGAACGAGGTCGAAAGGTTAGTACAGGAAATTTTAACTGCAAGATTGATACGGCCTAGTGTGAGTCCTTACTCTAGTCCAATATTGCTGGTCTAGAAGAAGGATGGAGATTCTGCGTGGATTATCGTGCCTTAAACTTACTGTTCTTGACAAGTTTCCTATTCCTGCAATTGACGAATTGTTGGATGAGTTAGGCGGGGCCTCAGTGTTCACCAAACTTGATTTGAAAGTTTGTTAACACCAGATTCGAATGGCGGAAAATGATGAGGAAAAGACGGCTTTTCGTACCCATAACGGGCATTAAGAATTCCTTGTGATGCCCTTTGGGCTATCGGATGCTCCAGCCACTTTCCAATCACTGATGAATGAGGTATTTCGTGAGCATTTGCGAAGATTTATTTTGTTTTTTGACGATATTTTGATGTATAGCAGGACCATGGAGGAACATGTGGTTCATCTACGAACCACCTTTACCCTTGTGTTGCAGCACAACCTTGTAGTAAACAAAAAGAAATGCATGTTTGGGGTCGGTACATTGGAGTATTTAGGGCACATCATGTCTAAAGAAGGAGTAGCAGAAGATCCACGAAAAAATCAAGTGTATGAAGGAGTGGCCCCAACCATAGAATCTTAAAGCCCTACGCGGGTTTTTGGGATTAATCGAGTACTACCGCTGATTTGTCAAAGATTATGGAAAGATTGCGGCTCCGCTCACTAACTTGTTGCAGAAGGATGCACTTTAGTGGAGTGACGCCACAAAGGGGTTTAACGCCCTAAAGACAGCCATGACAACCATCCCCGTGTTAGTTATGCCCAATTTCACAAAGGAGTTTTTGGTAGAGACTGATACTTCAAGGTTTGGGCTAGGCAAGGTTTTGATGCAAGACGGCCATCCAATTGCTTACTGGAGCTAGGTGTTGTCACCACGAGCACAAACCAAATCCGTATATGAAAAAGAACTAATGGCAATAGTGTTGGCTATTCAGAAATGGCGTCACTACTTGATGGGAAGACATTTCAAAGTTAGAACTGATCAAAAGAGTCCGAAACATTTGTTGGATCAACGTATCGTTGCTACGGATCAACAAAAGTGGGTCATGAAGTTGTTGGGATTTGACTTTGAGATTCTTTATCATCCAGGCAGCGAGAACAAAGCAGCTGATGCCCTCTCGCGGCAGTCAAAGGGTGATAAACACCTCTTCTCTATGACAGCAGCAATTTGGCTGGAAAGTGAGGGTTTAGACGCAGCAGTACACGCTTCAGAACGTTACCAGAAGATTATCCAGGCCTTGATGAAGGGATCCCATGACTACCCCAGTTGTCAGCTTGAACAGGGAACCTTACTTTATAAAAACAGGTTAGTCATTCCCGAGGGATCCCCATTAGTTCCCAAATTACTGACAGAGTATCATTCTACCCCATTCGGTGGGCATTCAGGGTTTTTGAGAACCTACAAACGCTTGGCGGCGGTGGTATATTGGGTAGGAATGAAAACTGCTGTCTGGGATTTTGTGGCTAGTTGTGATGTTTGTCAGCGCAGTAAATATCAAGCCATGAAGCCCGCTAGTCTCCTTCAACCTCTGCCAATTCCAGACCGCATTTGGGAGGATATCAGCTTGGATTTTATTGGTGGGTTACCTAGGACCAAAGGTGGAGATACGGTGCTAATTGTAGTTGACCGTCTTTCCAAGTACGCTCACTTCCTTGCTCTTTCACACCCTTACTCCGCTAAGGATGTGGCTGCCTTGTTCAGTAAGGAGGTTATCCAATTGCATGGGTTCCCTCGATCCATTGTCTTCAACTGAGATCGTGTTTTCCTTAGTAATTTTTGGATGGAGCTATTCAAATTGGCGGCCACCAACCTGAAGTTCAGTAGTGCCTACCATCCTTAAACGGATGGTCAAACGGAGGTGGTCAATCGCAGCCTTGAGGTTTACCTACGATGCTTCTGCGCTCGCCAACCGAAGGATTGGATTCATTGGCTACCGTGGGCGGAGTATTGGTATGAAATGTTTGGGCGGAGTATTGGTACGACAACATTTCATTCAGCCACGAACATGACTCCATTCCAGGTTGTGTACGGACATGCGCCACCTTCTCTTTTGCGTTGGGAGGATGGCCATTCTAAAGTTGATGAGGTTGATGTGTTCCTTCGGGAGCGGAATCAAGTGTTGGATGACCTCAAATCAAACCTACGGGTGGCCCAAGATTGGATGCGTGCTTCAACGGATTCCAAGTGCAGGAAGGTGCATTATCAAGTGGGGGATGAGGTTTTCCTTAAGCTACAATCTTATTGCTTCCAAAAACTTGCCAAACGGCCCAATGAAAAACTCAGCCATCGCTTCTACGGGCCGTACCAGATCATTGAGCAAGTGGGACCAGCTGCCTATCGTCTACGTTTACCTGCTGATTCAAGGATCCACCCAGTGTTCCACGTTTCACAGTTGAAGCAAGCACTTGGGCAGCATATTACTCCACAACCACTTCCATCTTGTTTGCAAGGGAACGGCTAATTGCAGCTCACACCAGAAAACTTGATCAGCGTTCGTTTCTCTAGTCAAGGGGTGCTAGAGGTTCTTATTCAATGGAAACCTCATTGTGAAAATACTTGGGAAACTTTTGATGAGATGCAATATCAATTTCCAGACTTTCACCTTGAGGACAAGGTGAAACTGTTGGAGCGGAGTATTGATAAGCCCCTTGTTTCATGAGCCTATACTCATAAGCATGGCAAGGGGATCCACAAGATCTAGTCAAGAAGGGAAGGACACGGTTGTGAGATTCAAAGATTCAGATTGCCTTATAGAATTAGATTTGGGATGATTCTATTGAGGGATATTGTAGGCAAGTAATTACTATTAATATTGGGAAGGAAGAGTAGGTAGTTTCATGCTTTTTGAGTTATTGGGGAAGTAAGGGTGACGGCTATTGCTCTCGAGTAGCCGTAGTTACACCTACTGCTGGTAGTGTGCTCTGTTTCTGGTTCAGCATTCAATCAAAGTTTATTACTACTATTGTTTCCTTGTGTCGTTCCACCATTGTTAAGCTACTGCATTCGGGTACTTAACAGTCTCACATACTTCTATTGCAATAAAGCTCTTGCTATGTTATATTTGATTTATATTAGTGATGTAATTTCTTAGTGTTCGTTTTATTGTTTATCATTTCAAGATGCATTCAATAAGTTTATCTATGACAGGAGGATCAGATTGCTACAATGGAGAGCAAATGGCTGCACACAGTGATGCTGCTAGGTCTGATGATGAAATAGTGGATGCATGTCAGGGTCTGAGGCTTGAGGATAGTTGTATAATGGTGGATTGTGGTGAACTTCACCTTGTTTCCCAGAGGACCGGAAAGAACAGATCATACAAGGTATGCGCACACACACATGCAGACACATGCACAAATACAGATAGGGATAGATAGTAACCATTAATATTTTCTTGCTACCAGAAAAAACTTCGTGATGCTTTTGCTTCAAGGATTAGATCTGGAAAGAAGCTGGAGTATGAGAGGCTAGCACGTCTGTGTGGAGATGCCAATACAGGAACCAACAATCAATTAAGAAATTCCCGAATAACCACCCTCTCTAGGGAATTGGACTCGAAGCAATCTGCTACTCATGATTTTTGTGATTCTGAGTGGGAATTTCTGTAGATAAAATGTGAAATACACCAAATAATCAAGCAATACCAGTGGTTTGCAGCCGTATCTGTCCAAATGAAGGTGATGAACATGATGCAAGTCTATATAAAAAATTCTTGCCAGAATGTGATCTTCCAAAGTAAGGAGTAAGGGGTAGAGGAAAGAAGGTAGGCGATCAAAACACTAGATGTAGTGCAGGAATAGAGGAAATAGCATTTCTGGAAAATACTACTCGAATTATGGAAATGCTTTATATAAGGGCAGGAAGCTTCTCATTCCTTCCTTCAGGTTGTATGTGCAGTCAATCTTTTCTGTTGCTTATTGTTACTGAGCTGTGCTCATTTACCTTGTTCATTGCTTATGATGCTGAGATATTTTAGCTGGTAAGCATGACTCTTTCGCTCATGTGGAATCCAGTGGACTGCCAAAGCTAACAGTACTATTCTGATCTGAGCTGACTCTGGTTCTGCCTTTTAAGGTTTCAAAATTTGGATAGCTATTATGGTGTTGCTCCCTGTTGGTTTTCATTCGACTCTGATTCACCCGGAAGGGGGCGAGATTAGTTGGGCTTATATGTAATAGTCTGATCTTTTAGGAATGGTCCTGATTGGGAGGCATTTTGTGGGAATCAGGATTTTGTACCCTGAGGGTTGTGGTAGGTGCTCTCATGGTACATTCTTGATGGGTGCTCATCTCTGAACACTAATAAGGTGACACTAATAAGGTGGAGTCCCCATGAATATATGGTTGTGAGGCCAGGGTAGTAGTATTCTCTACCTGTCAGAGTTTTGAGGATTGGTCTCACGGTTACCCATCATGCCAAAAAAAAAAAAAAAAAAAAAAAAAAACTACTTGAAAGGAAACCGTTTTGTTGTATTTTTTTTCCTCCATTTTTTTCTTCGGTGTTTGAAGAGAGTTTTAGTTTTTAGTGTATCACTTATCTAAAAGTTTAAGAATTTGCTTCTATAGAGGGGCTCTAAAATGAAACCGTAACGTACAGCACAGAGAGAAGAGACGAAATATAATTCTTCAAGGGTAAAGTAGGGATACGGAGAAAGATCAAGGATTTGAATTTCTTAATTCTGTGGTAACGTTGAGGTAGATAGATTTACAAAAACATTGACATGCCTTAAAATACATAAGTTAGCTATGACCATAATTTAATGGCTTTGGATTGTTTTTATTTTTATTTTTTATTATGGCCTTGGATTGTTTCAATTAAAAGGTTAGTGCATTCAACAAAATAATAATAATAATAATAATAATAATAATAATAATAATAATAATAATAATAATAATAATAATAATAATAATAATAATAATAATAATAATAATAATAATTAATAATTGAAAGGTTAGCGCAAAATGATAAAAATAGGGGAATCCTATTAGTTCTTTCCGATTGTATTTTTCCGAGATAAGGGTGAGTTTATGTTGTGTCATTTATTGAAACTATTAAATTTATGTGTGCCTACCGTATCGAATAAAAATTGTAAGGTATATCAGACTTATTTTATATTACATAAAAATAATACGGAAATGGTAAGACATATCTGTATTATTGGGTAACGAAGTAAATTTATTTGATATTATATCAATATCATATTATTATATTTTATTATATACAAATACGTATTTTAGTTCGTTGCAAAATTATCTTATTCTTTAGTAAAAGGACTTTAATGATATTACGTATCTTAATTATTCTTTAGAGTAAAATTGTCTATTTTTCTTTTTCCTTTTATAAATTTGTTATAAGTCCATTTTATCTTATTCCTTTCTTATAATGTCATCTCATATAACTATTGTAAAATAGGTAACCTAAGTTTTCCATATTCTCTTATCTCTCCTCTCTCTAAAACTCTCTAAAATTCATTTCCCTTATATGGTCATTTGCATTTGCATGTGTTTTTTTTGTTTTTAGAGGGGCGGAACTAAAGTGGGGTTGGCCCCCCATTTTAAATTTTATTTTTTTATGATTCCCTTAATTTTTTTCATTTTTTATATTAAATTATTTCATTTTCCTGTTTTTTCTCTTCTTACATGTGAAATACTACTATTTGGCCCCTTCAATATTGAAAATAATTTTTAAAGGTAAAATAATGGGTATAAATGCCATCCCTGGTTAATAACTAACCGCTCAATCCCTATTTATTCTCTGCTCTCTTCTCCCTTACATCTTTTCTTCCTATTTATTCTCTTCTCTTTTTATAAATGTGGGTTAAAGGAAATTTTTGAAAAAAAAAAATCTTATTAGATATTCAAAATGTCATTTCTAATTGTAAACTAACTTCTCAATCCTTATTTATTCTCTCATATCCCCTCTCTCCTATTTTCTTCCTATTTATTCTCTTCCGTTTCTTTTTTCCTATTTATTCTTCCCTTTTATAAGCGTGAGTTAAAGAAAATTTGGAAAAAAAATCTTCTCCACAGTTAGGTATTGTTGCTATGCAATCATGCACGTCTCCTCAACCGAATGAACCTGCAAGAATGAGCTCGACCAGGGTGGTCGGTATCATTTTCGACGATTAAGTTAGGAAACTCTTCGATTTAGGAAGACAAGAAAGCAATGAACAATAAATTATAGAGTAGTGATAGCTCTATTCAATGTACATTTCCCTTGTGCCTTCTTACCCTTTTATAGGTTTTCTATGTATGAGTTCGTCTTGGATTAGAACATTGTTTGGACTACAATACGAACTTTAATGATTGAGTCCCACTCAAATACTGATTATTGAGTCTTGATTGAATACTTTTTCTTTGACTATAAGTCTCATAAGATTTGTCTTGATATCCCGCATTTATACTTGTTTGATCGACCTTGACCTGGTCGGTCCTGCTTGGTCAGACCTGTTTGGGCTAGGTTTAACCGGACTGGTTTGGGCCAACTCATTTCATCATTATCATAAGCCCCCTAGTCTTTGAAGTCTGAGTATCATATTGTTCGGACTTTAAATATTTTATGCTTGATCGTATGTTTCAAAGCTTGATATCTGAACACTAGAACTTGAGATTTTTCTCATCTTTGCTGACGTCATCTTGGCAGAGTACTGCGTCGTAAAAACTGAAGAGTCTGCGCACGTTTTCTTAAGTGTCAGCCTTTTTGACGCGTGTTTAAGCATTTATAGCATTTCATAATGGCTTTTCGAATTTTAAAAGCCTTGAATTTCAACCGTTTTTGTCTCTTCATCTTATCCTCTAAATTGGAATCTTTTGAGGGTATAAGATATCAGTTTTTTCTGGATTGTTGGATGAGGGTATCTTTAGAGACGTTAGATCAAGATCTTTTTAGGAAGTTCTACAGCCTTCCTTTGTGTCCCTTAGATTGGGATTTTTCAAAAAGTATAAGAATCGTACTCTTTCTTTTTCATTTCACTTCTGCTGTTTCATCTGCGAAGAAGAGGAGCGTTTGCAGAGCTTTTTCAAAAATTCATCTTGACCTTTCCAGAGGTTCTTTCATCGATTCCTCTTACAAGTAAGTGCTTTTTGCTTTGCTAATGTCTTCTATCAGTTCCTTTTTTGATTTTGTGTTAGATTCTGAGTTTATTTTGTATTTTCCTTTTCTGGGTTTCGTTCTCCTTTTCCTTTGCTACTGTAATTGTGCTTTTAGTCTTTTTCTGCCATGGGAGTCAAGTCGGTTGCTTCGAAGCCCCCTAGGTCTTCTGTTAGAGGACCTTCTTCTGATAGTGAAAGGGTCCGTTTTGAGTAGTTCCGGGAGGGTTACGAGGAAGCGCAGGGTGAAGAGGCATATTTCTCGCAAGGTGATAGTTGTTACGACGATTACTGTGAAGATCCCTCGGGTGATCATGCTCCATACCATGATTAGTCCATCTGTGGAGTGGAAGCATCCTTGCCTTATCTTAGAAGTCTACATTTACAAGGATGTTCTTTACAAAGTTGAAAACAATTTAATTACTTCGTTACTTCTTTTTGGGATTAGTTGTAATCTCTTTTCTTTCCTTTTTGAGTTACTTTTCTGCTATTTTGGTAGAGTGAGTTTCCGCCTCACTTTACTCCTTGACTTGACATTATCTATTATCTTTTCGAACTATGATGTTATATAATCTTTTCTTTTCCTTCCTTATTTGGATCTCTCATTTATATTGGCACATTGATTATTTATGTTCATGATTATGTTATTGCCTATGTGGGAGGATGATTTCCTCGATACTTGTTCCTTGGGACTGTGGATCACACACCTGGGTATGTCAGTTAGGGTACCAGCTGGGGGGATGTGACACTCATAATCATAAATATAAGAAACCCATCACGGCCGTTCCCACACCAGTACGAGACTAATTCTGGTACGAAGCATGATCCTCTTCGGTACCCTCACCATGATCTTCGTAGTAGCCACTACCCTGAGGGTAGTATGACTCATCATAGGGCGCCTCATAGGACGTGCCATCAGTCTCCTCAATACCTGCAGAATAGTCTAACAAAATAGTTGTACAAAAAGGAGTGAGTTCAAAAGAACTCAGCAAGGTAGTTAATCCATAATACATAAGCCATATGATACAAATCATAACATGATGCAAGATGATATGAAACACATGATGCAAGTATGACTCTAACTCTACATATGCTAGTCTCTATGGTAGACATGCTTTAAGTCATAGCACCATACTTCTTTGGGTGGGTCTCAATCACTCAAGCTGGGGGAATTGCGTCCTGCATCCCTTGGGACAATCCATGGCTGAGGTTTAAGTCACCGCTCTCTCACATCACCATTGGTCTAAGTAGTGGCGCATGTCAAGGTGAAGCCTAGCCCAATGCAAATCATCTACTTAGTAATATCATGTCAGATCTAGATACGTCCATTCCTCGCCCAGAGCGATCCTTTCCGGTATCCTTCACATTAGAGTCAGTGTAGTCCCAAACTACAGACTCACCAACCCTGTTGGTCATCCACAAATAGCAGATGGGAAGCTCTCACGTCCTCTCATGGGTTGGTTACCGGTCTTGAGCGCCCGTGAGCCCAAGTCTAGCTATTTGCAACCCTACCAATAAATGGTCCCTTTTGGGTATCCGTAGTATGATTTATGTCCTCTCACGGGGTCTTTACCGGTCTTGAGCGCCCATCAAACCATTCTACTACCACGGATTGTTCGGTCTCAATGCCCTTTCGATTCGGGTCTGATACAACGGGGATGTCCTAGCCAACACATCTAGACAAGTCCTATGTATGTCATCCAGTAATCCGGGAAAGCGTCGATGGACATCTTCGGAGAACATCCCATACCTCTGATGTCCAAGGATAGAAATGTCAAAAGGACATTCCCCAATCCCAAATCATACTTATCCAATCACATTCTCCGTTCATCATATCATACATACATGATACATCATCATATTGAAAGATACATCATAACATCACATGATCAAGTGTATAAGTAAATGACAAGAATGAATAAACATGATAAGTAAAGCAAATAAACATGGTGCTACTTTTATAAGGTAACTGCAGTAGTCATATGATGTCTAAAAACAACTAATAAGCTAAGCCTACTAAGTTGCCAACATCAGTGTAATAATCACATAGTCTATGTCATATGGGTATAACCGTCCTTACCTTAAGTTGTGATGATGATAATTCAACAATCTCAAAAGAATGATCCAAGTATGGTATTAAGACCCTAGAACAACATAAATGAAAGATTAGAAAAGAAATCGGGAAAATTGGAGGTCGAATGAATCAAATTGGCAAAGTACACAATTCAGCAATCAATTGGTTGACTGATTGGTTGACTGACCTAGTCGACCAAGTGAATAGTGCCGGGGCTGAATAGTGATTTTTGGCCAAAAATCGATCTTCTGGGGCTCGGATCGATCCAAAACTTGGAGCGATTAATTTTAACAGTATAAGAACATTATAATCAAGTATTTAACACAATTTAATGGTCTAATTAGAAACCCTATGTTCTAAATGCAATAATCATAGCATGAATTGAAATCAAATGAAATTGCATTGGAAATGAATGAATTAGCTAGGGGAACTTATAGGAATTGGATTAGATTCATATGCTAGCAATAAACATAGACATAGCACACTATATGCCTCAGTTTGGGACAAGAATGCATGAAGTTAAGAAGAGAATCAAACAATGCATATGCAAGGATTGAAATGAGAGCATAGCATCAATGGAAATGGAATGAGATCAATGATTAGCTAAGAGTGAACACTTGGAGTGATGGTTGCAAGGTTGCAACATTGATTCCAAGGTTGAAACAGCAAGAAAAGAAAAGAAAAGAGTAGGATAGAGAGTGAGAGTGATGAATCATACCTTGTAGGTGTTAATGGAGACAAGAATCAATGATTGGCAATGATTGGAAGGGAATAATCTTCACCATTACCAAGGAGGTGCTTTGTGAAGCTCTCCCCACGTTCTCAGCAAGTTAGAAATGTGAAATAGGGTTCAAAACACGAGAACCACTTAAGTAGAGAAGGAATATCCAAAAAGCATCTTTTTCTCAAATTTGCACAACCTTTGTCGATTGGCCATGTCACATCCACCCAGCCGGTACCCCATCTGGCATACCCGGGAATGTGATCCACAGTCCAAGGATCAAGAATCGAGGGACCATGCCTCCCACATACATGATAACATAATCATGAACAATAATAATCAAGGTAAAAACAACTAATACTAGATATCATGAATAAGATAAGATTCAATAAATCAGAGTGCGGAAAAGCATATAATATCAAGGTGTAAATGTGATCATAAAGGTGAGAGGATATATGATAATCACCCTCTCAAAGCAGCGGAAATGAAGTATGATTAAGTTAATTACAAGTTCAAGTATCAAAAGATAATCCAACAAATTAATTACATGTCCAATGGTTCCATAAATAGACCAGGGAAATGGGGCACTAAGCTAGGGTTTCTTCTGTCCTAATGATGGTCTCCTCAATGGTGTGGATGAAGAAAGCCCAGCTCTACCGCTCCTGCACTATCGTGGGGCTAACCCTGGTACGAATAGTAATCCTCCTCGGCACCAACACTCTGATCTCCACCGAAGATACCATCAGGAGGGTAGTATGCGGGATCAAAGTCCGTCTCGAAGGGGGTGCCATCATAATCTTCGGTACCTATAGGATAATCTAAAAACATTTGTACAAAAGGAATGAGTTCGAAGAACTCAGCAAGGCAGTTATTCCATAATTAAAATCATACATATACAAAACATAACATAATGCGATGTGATATGGAACATATGATGTAGATATGATTCTAACTCTATGAATGCTAGTCTCTATGGTAGACATGCTTTAAGTTATAGCACCATACTTCTTTGGGTGGTCAGTCACTCTTCCTCAATCATACAAGATATCTTGGGTCTGCCAGGGAAGTTAGATAAAGTCATCTCAAAAACCATGGTAAGGGAATCGGTCACCGCTCTCTCACATCACCGTTTGGTATAAGTACTAGCACATGTCACAGTAAAGCCTAGCCCAATGCAAGTCATCTACTCAGTCGTATCAAGTCAGATCCAGATATGTCCATTCCTCGCCCCCGGCGATCCTTTCCGGTATCCTTCACACTAGAGTCAGTGAAATCCCAGATTTCGAACTCATCAACCCTATTGGTCATCCACAAATAGTAAACTGGAAGCTCTCATGTCCTCTCACGGATTGGTTACCGGTCTTGAGTGCCCATGAGCCCAAGTCTAGCCATTTGCAACCCTACCAATAAATGGCCCCTTTCGGGTATCGGTAGCATGGTTTATGTCCCCTACCGGATTGGTTACCGGCCTAGAGCGCCCATCAAACCATACACTACCATGGGTCGTTCGGTCTCAATGCCCTTCCTATTCGGGTCTGACACGACAAGGACAATCCTAGCCATCCAACTAGACAATCCTATGTATGTCATCCAATAACCCGGGAAAGTGTCAATAGGCACCTTCGGAGAACATCCCATACTATTCCCTCCGATGCCCAAGGACAGAAGTGTCAATAGGACACTCCCCAATCCCAAGTTATACGTAGGCAATCACATATTCAAATTCATCATTTCTCATGCATCCAATACATCTTCATAAATAAAAGTTAAATCATGATATTGAAATGAATCATCATAGACAAAAGTAATCAATAATAATTTAACATGACAAGAGTATAAGAATTCCGATGCTACTGTCCTAACACATGTATAACAGTCTTATGATAATTAAAAGAACTCAAGAGATTCTATTCTTTAAGTAAGAACACAATTCATAAGTTGATGGCCTATATTGTTTATGGAGATAACCATCCTTACCTTGGGTTGAGTTGATGATGAATTGAGAATACCAAGAAATGGTCCAAAAGAATTGTTAAAACCCTAAACAAACATCAATAATAAGTTAGAGAAGAAATCGGAAAGATCGGATGTGAAATGGGTCTAAACTGGCTAAAGTTGTTGTCAACAACAACTTTGGTCGATGGCATCGACCAAAGAGGATCAACCAAAATTCTCTTCGGGACAGAATAGTGGATTTTGGGGGTTTTCATCCGAAATTGGTTTTCCGATGTTCGGATCAATCTGAAACTTGGAGGAATGCTTAAGAACATTATGAGGGAACTATAAATCAAGAAAACATTATAATCCAATGGTCTAAATAGAAACCCCCAATTTGAGCTATCAAGTTCAAGTGACAAGCATTATGGCATGGTTTGGGATTGATTGCATTGACATAGAAATGGCATGAAATAGCTAGGGGAACTTATAGAAATTCGTTTGGAATCAACTAATAGTGATAAACATGAACATAGCATACCATACAACTCAGTTTTGTACCAAATGACATGGTGTTGAGAGGAAAATCAAGAAATACATATGCTAGGCTTGAGATGGGGGCATAGCATCAATAGATGGCTAAGGTAATCATAGGTTAAGCATGAGTGGACACTTGGAGTGATGGTTGCAAGGTTGCAGCACCATCTCCAATGTCTCAACAGCAAGAGAGGAATAGAAAAGAATAGAAAAAGGTAGAATAAAGAGTGGAATGATGATTCATACCTTGATGTTGAAGATGGAGGCAAGAATCAATGATAAACAATGTGTTTTTGGTAGAGTACCCTTCACATATACCTAGGAGTTGCTTTGGGAAGCTCTCCCCACGTTTTCAAGAGTGAAAATGATTGCAATAGGGCTCAAGGCTCGAGGTTATAATAATTAGAAAAGAGAATATTCCATGGAATCATTAACTTGGCTGACTGGGAAACTTTGGTTGATGGTCTTTGGTCGATGGCATCGACCAAAGAGGATCGACCAAAATATTTTTCAACAGAAAAACAAGTTTAGTTCAGCAACTTCAAGTGGGGTTTTGAAAGGCTATACAAGGTCAAATTGAGTGAGGTTTTCTTCTACAATTCAATCAAGAAGTCTAGTTTTGGGGAATACCTTCGGATTGTGCACGGGAGGTCATTACGTACTTCAACTAAATCAATCTTCTCTGATGCGCAGACTTTCATTAAACACTGACAATGCATTTAAGCAAGGGGTATCATCGTCAATGTCCATGAGCTCGGTCTCCGCATCATAGTTATCAATCAGAAGGGTCCACAAATCTCTTCTACCACCGCTTCGGGTCTTCGGGCCTAAATACAACAGTGGATCCGGGTTAGGGTCAGGGTTAGAATAGGGCTGGATATTACAGGCCCAGTCGACCAATCAGTCGACTAAGCATGGACAGCATGCTTGAATCATTTTGGAGACTTCGTTGGCTTTGGATCTACTTCCCACGCGACGCTTACACACTACACAGGTAATCTTCTCACAAAACCCTTCATTTCCATGGTTTGCATGCAAGAAACTACAATGTGTAACTATTTCTAGGTTTTCTTTGGTGCAAAATGTTTCTTTTACTTCCCATAACATGTCTAGGCATAGATCTACTGTTCACTATGCATTTTTATGCTAATAGGTAATTACTGGACATCTCATGACTCTCATTTTGCATCATTTTTGCCTAAAAAAATATTTTCTCACTAGATGGCTGCACGTGGAGGTAGGAGAGTACCGATTTGCGGCCGAGGTCGTGGTCTAGGCAGAGGTGACACACATGACCCCATCCATCCAGACTACTTTAGGTCACCGGAGGCACAGGAGCTATACATTGGCCACTTCAGTCAGCGCCAGATCGAGTATGGTCGACCGGTAGTGACTTCAGAGGTCGAGCAGTTCCAGATCAAGAGTAGATTCGCGGTAGTGGGCTGGAGAGGTACCTTGTTCTTGAATGAGGATGCCTATCCAAAGCTAGTCAGGTTATTCTACAGCAACCTGACCTTCCACAAAGAGAGGGTGGGAGAGCATGACACTAGGCTGATGATAGAGAGCCGGGTGAAGACTATAGACATACACTTCACCACAGAGGAGCTGGCTCACATCCTAGACGTGCCATACGTCCACAACGACAAGAGATGGTTCGAGCCGGGGGCTGAGTCAGACGATGTCATCCATTGGGAGGAGATAGCTCTCGTCTACTCGAGCATCTGCATACAGGAGTGCAGCAGGGTAGAGTCAGTGACCGAGCTGCTTCCTTCATGCAAGATCATCTCCCGGGTCATAGCACGAAACCTGCTGCCTAAGGCAGGTCATCAGAGTGAGATTTCACTCATGCAGGCTAGGATGACCTTCTCAGTGTACACTTGCTACCAGATAGACTTGGCTTATATAATCTAGAATGCCATGATCTATCAAGTGGCTTATCCGAGGGGAGCAAACCTTGGATACGGGTGACTTCTGACACGGATCTTCGAGCACTTCGGGGTCGACCTAGAGGGAGAGGAGGCTATTCCGGTTGGGCATGGCTGCACGATAGATCACAGATTGGTCGCTCAGATGCACTTACTAGGCGGACCAAACTCACCAGAGATGCCAGCCGAGCCGGAGGACATGGATGTAGAGGCTGATGATGAGGATCATGCAGACTCGCCACCACCTTCTCAGTTCGAGACAGGGGGCACATCCGGGACTCAGGATAGCAGAGTGCCTTGACATACTCCACCAGATAGCAGAGTGCCTTGACATACTCCACCAGATGAGACTAGCACCACCACCTCCACCACAATAGTAGATAGACTTAGACCTTGATCCATTTGATTCAGTAATGACTTTAGGGTTTAAATATGTTTATTGTAGTTTTTATTCACCACATGTTCATTTCCTATCATTTTGTAAAGCGTAGAGTACGCTCCAAATTATGTAAAGCTTTATCTTATTAATGAAGTACAATTATGTTTGTTGCATTTGTATTATTGTCTCTTATGCACTTTCTTGATAATTAAGATGTGAGAATATATTTCACTTGACTTATAGTTAATTATGCAAAAGAAAGGTTCACTTACTTTCTTAGTTTGTTTCTAACGAAAGATGTTCTATTATTCACTCTAGTTCTTTTGAGTCACTTCTGGATTTATGACTCAGATTGCTCATCTAACACTTGTATCAAATATTATTGACTTCGTAAAACCTAGTTCTGATACCACTCTGTCACATCCCACCCGCCGGTCTCGGTTACCCGCCTGACAACCCGTGGGAGTGATCCGTCACAGGATCCACAGTTTTAGTCTATCAACAATATTAAATACAAATAAAGATAATCAAGAGCAAAAATGTTCAATAATTGAATTAAAGAATTACAGGAGTCCAAATACTCCAATAACAATAATAAATGAGAGAATAATGAATAAAATGAATACGAGTTCAGCGGAAGCAATCAAAAGAATTATATCAATTTCTTTCCAGTTTCCTTTTCTTAGGCTATAAATTCAGACTCAAGTTTAACAAGATGAGGAGTCCTCCAGTTCTTCTCCATTCGCTGATCGAACTTTCTAACAACTTCCGACTCTGACCATCAATAGGTGCGATAAGTGCACTCCATGCACCCGCAGGAGCTCCCGCACAAGCTATCTCCATTTCTCACTGACGGTGTGTCACATCCTCCCAGCCGGTACCCTATCTGGCATACCCGAGAGTGTGATCCACAGCCCGAAGATCAGGTATCGAGTAATCAACCTCCCACATAAACAATAACATAATCATGAACAATCATAATAAAAGTGCGGAAGATAAACCATAGATCCAATAAGGAAAGAATGAATCATATATAAATCAGAGTACTAGATATAATCAGAGTGTCAAAACAGATAAGTAAAGTGAGGCAAAATCCCACTCTACAACCAGCGGAAAAGTAGCTCTAAAAGAAAATAGACTAGACAAGATCTAATCCCAGTAGCAAGTACAATGGGTAACTAAATTGTTCTCCACTTTATAGACAACATCCTTATAAGTGTAAATCTCATAAACAGCACAAGGACGCTTCCACTCAATGGTCGGACTAAGCATCGTACGGAGCATAACCACTCGCGGGATCTTCAGTGTAATTGTTGTAACCGCAATCACCTTCCTGGAGATATGCCTCATCGCCTTGCGCTTCTTCATAGGGACCGTCATAATACTCAGAACCTGCAGAATAGTCTAACAAACATTGTACAATAAAGGAATGAGTTTCAAAGAAACTCAGTAAGGCAGTTAAATCCATAATAACATAAATGGCAAGATTTCAGAACAAACATAAATGCAATATGATATGAGACAAGCAATGAATTAATGAATCTAACTCTATGTATGCTGGTCTCTAATGGCAGACATGCTTTAAGTCATAGCACCGTACTTCTTTAGGAAGGTCTCAATCACTCATCATCAGTTGGTAATGGGTCCGGCATCCCTCGGGACATTCCATGGCTGGGGGTTAAGTCACCACTCTCTCACATCACCATTGGTCTAAGTACCGGCGCATGTCAGGGTAAAACCTAGCCAAATGCAAGTCTTCTACTCAGTTACATCAAGTCAGATCCAGATACGTCCATTCGTCGTCCCTGACGATCCTTTCCGGTATCCTTCACGCTAGAGTCCTCATAGTCCCTGACTACGGACTCATCAACCCTATTGATCATCCACATATGGTAAACGGGAAGCTCTCACGTCCTCTCACGGGTTGGTTACCGGTCTTAAGCGCCCGTGAGCCCAAGTCTAACCATATGCAACCCTACCAATAAATGGCCCCCACAATGTGATTCCTGTCCTCTCACGGGTTGGTTACCGGTCTTGAGCGCCCATGAATCCCCATTGCTACCACGGGTCGTTCGGTCTCAATACCCCTCCGATTAGGGTCTCGACATAACGGGACATCCTAGCCAAACACTACTAGACAATCCTAGATATGTCATCCAACAGTTTAGGAAGGTGTCCATAGGGCATCTCCGGAAACATCCCATAATATTCCCGTAGTAGTCCAAGGACAGAAGTGTCAAAAGGACACCTCTCCTTTCCAAACCATACTTAAGCATACACATGCATCAATTCATACCATCACATATATGGTAACTTCATATATGGAAAGAAATCAATAATTGCAATCACTTTGTATATAATTGGTAAGTAAATCATACATGAGTCAATTCAATATGAATAAGTAATGCTACTGTAATTAAAGTTATGCAACAGTAGTATATCATTGTAAGAATCTAATTAAGGAAACATATCAATGATATTCAAATATAGAAACTAGATTCATGCTATCTATGCAATTAAGGAATAACCATCCTTACCTTTTATAACTCGCAAGGGAATCCTAAGAAATCAAGTAAGATCTTGGCAAACTTGAGAAGAAGGTCCTAAACAAGTGCATACAACATATTAGGAAAGATCCCTAACAGAAAAGATACCAAAACATCCAACACAGACTAATTCTGGAGTTGCTGTACTCATTGGTCGAGTGGATTGGTCGACTGGTCCAATCGACCAATCAGTCGACCAATGCAGACAGTAGCCAAAAAAAAAAACAGAGTTTTAAGATATGAAATCCGAATTTGGTGGTTCAAAAGGGTACTAATCAAGGGGTAAACTACATCAGTAGTATTCTAACATATAGGGGACCTCAAAACACTAATCCAATCAAGACATCAAGATCCAAATTAGGAAACAAAAAGTTACCATAATTAGATCAACCATGGATCTTGAAGAATTCAAGGTAGAAATCAAAGACAAGAACAATAGGAGGATGGATCATTGCTTCAGGTAAAGGTATCATGAAAAGCATACTTAGATCTTCAAGGAAATAGGCTTAAAAGCATAAATCTAAATAAGGAAACAAAACCTACCATATATGTAACTATCATGATTCATGAAGAACACATAGTATGGTAGAAGAGAACAACTAGAGATTGATAGATCATGGATCATGAATAGAAAACACAGCAATTGACTACTAACATGATCAATATAGAAGATCCAAGGAGATCAGAATTCAAATCAGAAGTTAAACAAAGACTAGATCATGGTTTGATCATGATTCCTTCAAAAGCTTGCAATGATCATGGTTAAGATCATTGTTCTAGCCATTAATCCTTAGGATGATCATGAGAGACAAGTCCAGAGATGTTTGCAACAGAGAATGCAGCATCTCCTCTACTGTCTCAACTCAAAAAGGAAAGAAAATAAGATATGGAGGAGAAGAAGAGAGTATAGACATACCTTTTGATGCAAAAGGAAGAGTTTCGACGAAGATCCGTCAAGAAAATCACCAAGGATGCAAGGGAGATGACTTGCAGAGGTCTTTGGTTCGTTCCAAGGAGTTTGGAGGCAGGAAATACGAAGTAGACTCGAGATTGGACTTAAATAGAGCAAGAAAAACCTAATTGCCAAAGACAGCACTCATTGGTCGAGTGGATTGGTCGACTGGTCCAGTCGATCAATCAGTCGACTGGTCCAGTCGATCAATCAGTCGACCAATGCTGACAGCAATTCCAAAACAGGGAATTGAAGACCCAGATCAAATCCAATCCTAAAGGGGTTTTGCACACATGTCAAGTGACTTACCTAATAGGTAGAAATGCCTTCAAACCAAGATAGAGAGCATTCCAAGTCCATCAACTAATCCGATCTTCATCAAGATTCAGTTTCCATAAATAGAACTTCATCATCAACTCTCATGGATTCAAAGCCAGACACCAAGTCCTCCACTGGGATGGCCCAAAGCTGACTTCTTACTTTACTTCAGGTCACTGGACCTACAAATAACAAGGTTTCTGGGTCAAGGTTAGTGCTGGGTTTTACATTCTCCCCCCCTTAAAGAAATTTCGTCCTCGAAATTGAAAGCGTACCTGTGCTTCCAAAGAGGTAAGGAAACTTCTCCTTCATGTCTTCTTCCTTCTCCCAAGAAGCTTCTTCAGGGGTATGGTTCTTCCACCGAATCTTCACCAAAGGGATGGTGCGATTCCGCAGCTGCTTGTCCTTCCTATCCAAGATTTCGGCCGGTTCTTCATCGTAGGTCAAATCAGCACTAAGTCCTTCAGGTGCTTGCTGCAAAATGTGTTCCGGATTCTCTATGTATTTTCGGAGCATCGAAATATGAAACACATTGTGAACACCAAGCAAGAGGCGGAGGTAATGCTAATCGATACGCAACAGGTCCAACCTTTTCAAAAATCTCGAAAGGTCCAATGAAACGAGGGCTAAGCTTTCCCTTAACATTGAATCTCATCACACCCTTCATTGGTGAAACCTTCAGAAAGACTTTCTCTCCAACTTGAAATTCTAAATCGGTCCTTCTCTTATCAAGATAAGATTTCTGTCTTGATCAAGGCAGACTTAATCCTTTCTCTTATCATATCTACCATAGCACTCGTAGCTTCAATCATCTCAGGACCTAAGACTTTTCTTTCACCTGTCTCGATCCAAGACAAAGGTGTCCTACAAGTACTGCCATACAAAGCCTTGAATGGAGCCATGCCTATTGTTGCTTGATAACCGTTGTTATAGGCAAACTCAACCAAAGCTAGGTGTTCATCCCAATTACCACCCATATCCACCACACAAGATCCGAGCATGTCTTCCAATGTCTGAATTGTCCGCTCGGATTGTCCATCGACCGTGGATGATGAGCTGTACTCAAGTTCAATTGGGTTCCCAAGGCCTTCTGCAAACTATTCCAAAACCTTGAGGTGAACCTAGGATCACGATCCGAAACAATACTCAAAGGCACACCATGCGGAAGAACCACATTATCCACGTAAAGCCTTGCTAGCTTATCCGAGTATGAGTGATCTTCATAGGAATGAAGTGGGCTGATTTGGTCAACCTATCAACAATCACCCACACAGTGTCATTGCCTTTACTTGTCCGAGGCAAGCTAGTCACAAAGTCCGTAGAGATATCCTCCCACTTCCAACTAGGAATAGGAAGAGGTTGAAGTAATCCAGATGGGGGTTGTCGAACGGCTTTCACACGTTGGCAAGTCTCACACTTGGCAACAAAATCATCAACATCAGCCTTCAGACCAATCCACCAAAAATGTTCCTTCAAGTCCTTGTACATCTTGGTGCTTCCCGGTGTATAGTAAAGACCGACTGGTGTGCTTCCTTTAATATTTCTTTCTTAACTTCTTCGTTTGCAGTGCACGCACAGTCTTCCTCTAAACAATAAAGCACCATCCATGGATATACCAAAGTCGGGGTCCGACTCAGGATTCGAAGAAATCTTCTCAACTTTGATCAAAAGCTCTTGATCGAAACTCTGCAGAGCAACAATCTTATCTCTAAGACCAGATCTTGCCGTCATGGCAGAAAGAATAAAATCAGAATTCTCGGGGATGATTTCCAAATCAAAACTTTCAATAGAAGACCACAATGGTAAACTCAAAGCATTCAAATCCAAAGTCTTCTTCTGGTTCTTCCTACTAAGAGCATCAGCATCAACGTTTGCTTTCCCGTGGTGATACCGAATATCACAATCATAATCGGAGACTAGTTCCAACCATCTCCTTTGTCTCATGTTCAACTCCTTTTGGGTAAAGAAGTATTTCAAACTCTTATGATCCGTGAAAATGGCAATCTTCTCACCGTAGAGGTAATGTCTCCAAATCTTCAAAGCAAAGACAACAGCGGCAAGTTCTAGATCGTGAGTGGGGTAATTCCGCTCATAATCTTTCAACTGCCGAGAAGCATAGGCTACGACCTTGCCATGTTGCATCAGTACGCAACCCAATCCAATCTTTGACGCATCGGTATAAACTGTCATACCACCGGAACTATCAGGTATAGTCAAAACCGGGGCACTTGTCAATCTATCTTTCAACTCCTGGAAATTCTTCTCGCAGGCGTCAGACCAAACAAACTTTTCTTCTTTCCTGGTCAACTTAGTCATAGGAGCAGCCAACCGAGAAAAGTTCTCAATAAACCTTCTGTAGTAACCCGCCAATCCAAGGAAACTTCTTATTTCCGTTACCGACTTCGGTCTTTCCCAATCAGCCACAGCTTGAACCTTTTCAGGATCGACACGAATACCTTCGGCTGAAACCACATGACCAAGGAATACCACTCTCTTAAGCCAGAAATCACACTTGCTAAACTTAGCGAACAACTTCTTTTCTCGCAACCTTTGCAAAGTGAAACTTAGATGACTCGCATGCTCTTCTTCCCTCTTCGAATAGATCAAGATGTCATCAATGAAAACAATCACAAACTTATCAAGCACATCGTGAAATACTCGGTTCATGAGGTCCATGAACACCGCAGGAGCATTGGTCAATCCGAAGGGCATGACTCTAAACTCGTAGTGACCATACCGCGTTCGGAAAGCTGCCTTGGAGATATCACTAGACTTCACTTTCAATTGGTGATATCCGGACCTTAAGTCAATCTTTGAGAACACAATCTGCACCCTTCAACCGATCGAAGAGATCATCAATTCTCGGGCAGCGGATATCTATTCTTGATAGTCGGCTTATTCAACTCACGATGAGTCGATGCACAAGCGCATACTACCGTCTTTCTTCTTGACAAACAAGACCGGAGCTCCCCAAGGTGACACACTAGGCTGTACGAAACCTCTATCAGTGAGCTCATTCAACTGATTTTGCAACTCTTTCAACTCAGTAGGAGCCATCCTACACGGAGCTTTAGATACCGGAGCGGCACCAGGGACGAGATCAATAGAAAACTCGACATCCCCGTTTGGAGGCACTCCCGATAGATCATCAGGGAAGACATCAACAAAGTCGCAGACAACCCTGACTTCATCGACTCTTTTCTCCACTTTACCCTTGCCTTCGATGAAGCATCATCCACTAGGGCATAGACTTGCATCAGTGCGGACAGCACCTTCTTACAAACCCTTCTCTTTTCCCCCTGAAATTCTAAGACCGGACTTCCACAAATATGGAACTGAATCTTCTTTGAGGAACAAAGGAACACAGCTTTGTGGGCTGTTAACCAATCAATTCCCAAAATAATATCGAAGTCCTTCATATCAAGAATTACAAAATTGGCTTCCAAGTTCTTTTCACCAATCAACACAGGACATTTAGATAACCCCTTATCTAGTTTCACAACAGACCAAAGAGGTGTACTAATCAATAAACAACTAGACAACTTCTCAGGGATTAGGTTAGTCTTCTTGATGAATGCAGATGACATGAACGAATGAGATGCACCCGTATCAAATAAGACAAATGCAGAAATAGAAGCAACTAACAATGTACCTGTAATCACTTCATGGCTTGGATCCTGCTCAGCATTGGAAATACTGAAAACTCTACCGAGGGAGGAGCAGGAGCACTCTTCACCACCGGAGCAAAGCTCTTTGGGGCTGGCCGCTTCGGACAGCACGAGCGAAATGACCAGCTTGCTTGCGGAGAAGCAAACAGGATTGCTTGGATCCAACAGGGGTGGCTGCAACAGAGGGCTTCTGAACAAAAGGCCTAGCACTTGAACTTGCACTTGCTGGTGGTCGGTTTCCGCCATACTGTCTAAACTGGCCGGGCTGCTGAAAACCCGAGTTCTGACCTACACTCTTAGGCTGAAAGGTAGGAGTGAGGTAGGGTGTAGGTCTCACAAAACGCCGGTCATTACGATCCACCAAACAAGAATTCCTTGACTGCCAGGGCTTTTGCACACGAGCACTTTCCTTCTCTGTTTCTTCCAACTTCTTCGAGTTCTGCACCACTTGAGCATAGCTCACTATAGGCTGGACTGTGAGGTAAGCTTTAATGGCAGGGCGCAGTCCTTTGAAGAACTTCTTTGCTTTGGCGAGGTCATCCTTCAGAGAATCCGGAGCAAAGAAATGAAGCTCCTCGAACTTCTGTTGGTACTCCAACACAGACAGAGATTATTGTGTAAGAACCATGAACTCAGCTTCCTTCGCATCTTTCACCACCTTGGGAAAGTAATTCATACAAAAAGCCTCTTTGAACAACTCCCAAGTTACAACTCCTGCATGCAAATCTTCCAAAACAGGCCGAGTGGAGATCCACCATGCATCAGCTTCTTGTTGCAACTTCTTCCAAAGGTGAGAGAGCTCTAGGGAAAGTCTCCAAAGGTTCTCACAAGTGTTCTTGAGGTGTTTTGGTGCTCCAACAACAACACAACAACACACAATCATCACAAACAAGGTAACTCTCTCATTCTTTCTTCCATTTTCATCTTCTCATGCTTGCATTTCAAACAAAACCATGCTTTGCTTGTATCCAATGCTAGAAATCATGCTTAGGAATGCTTGGAAACATATTCCCTAGGTTTTAAACACAATGCCATGCATAGACAACAAGTTTTAACATATTGGGGTCCATCTCGCAACGTTTTCATACCGAAATCGTTATCTTTAGAAAAATTTCGTTTTCTCTCAAACCGCTTGAAATTTTCGCACGAGATCAAATGCTACATGCTCAAGATGATACTGTAGATAGGTCCATACAATTTGATTTAACCAATTTCAACTTTTCAAAAATCCCATTTTGAACTAAATTGCAAAATCCCCAAATTTCCTTCTTGCTGAATTTTTCGCTTTAATCCAAGTTTTCGATCGATTTTCTTCAAACAAACCTCATAGACATGAAATTCCAAATATTGCGCACATGCTAGTATGTTCAAATCAAATTTCCCCCAAATTTGAAATTTTCCAAAAAATTACGAAAATACCCTTTTGGCTCAAATCTTAAGGTAGCACTAACTGGAATTGTCTCTTGTCTCTTTCACAGATACCCACTATGCAGAAGGGAGGGCGAGGACGAGGTAGAGGTCGTGGTCGCATTGTAGGGGCACTTAGGGGCAGAGGTCAGGTTCCTTCAGAACCTAGACAGGAGGTTAGGAGACCAGACATGTTCGACACACCTCAGGCCGAGTTCCTGTACGAGGCCTACTTTAGTTACTGCAATATCGAGATGGGACGTCTACTTCACTTACGCCAACTCAGAGTCTTTAGGATTCAGCAGAGATTCGACACGTTGCAGTGGACTCATCTCTTCACCGAGGATCTGCCGGTATACCCGGAACTAGTGAGGTTGTTCTTCAAAGCAACCTTACCTACACGGAGAGGAGGCTCGAGGCCAAGGACATCCACTTAGACTTGTCCTCGGGAGCGGGGTCTTCCGGACTCGGATTCGCTTCTCCACTCGAGCACTGGCTGAGATCTTGCAGGTTCCTTACTATCCACAGCAGTGTGTGTGGATACCTGCAGGAGCAGATCTTGACAGCCATCTGATGCCGTACGAGCTTCGCGAGATATGCTCTACGCTATGGGATAGCCGTCGATGCTTCACTCCGTGGACTAGCGGACGGATGACGGATTCTCGCACGGATTATCGGTCGCATAGTCGGCCGAAACATTATGCCGAAGGCCGGACATCACCATCGGGTCACGGTGATGGAGGCCTTAGTCATCTACCGCATCTACATGGGCTTCGAGATCGATCTCTCCTACATCATTCAGCAGGTCATGCTGGACTTAGTTCTGCGGCCTAGCATGCGGAACCTTTGCTATGGGAGGCTACCGACCTTGATCTTCGGGCATTTCGGGGTGAGCTTCGAGGATACACCAGTGGACACCGGTTCACAGGGATACTCTATTGGGACTCGAACCATTCGTCGGATGAGACTGCAGCAGTCGGAGAGATCTCCGGTCCGGAGGGTGAGGATGATGAGGAATCGGAGGATAAGGATCAGGAGTCGGAGGATGGAGGAGAGGATATCGGTCCCGATAGTGATGATCAGGCCGGAGATGATGTAGATATGCACGAGGCTGAGCCGGTGCACCACGAGTTTCCTTCATCACACTTCGAGGCGGTGGCCCTTCACATGCGCTTCCAGAGACTTCAGATCTTGGGGCTCGGATGAGATCGATGACTTCCATGCTAGAGAGGATGGAGGTCGGACAGAGCAGATGTATGAGAGGATGGAGTCACGACAGGATAGGATAGAGCATCGGGTGACTCGGTTAGCGGAGGAGTTCGGAGCATACGAGAGATCGAGAAGATCACCTAGATAGACTGTACCCTAGGATTTCCATTTATGCATTTCAGATGTAATCGTTGTAAGAACTTTTGAAATTAATGAAGTTCATTTTGTTTCACTTAATTATTGTATATTATGCACCTTTCTTTTCCTTGCATTAGTGACATTTGTTTAAGTATAATTATGGTATGTTATTCAGAAATGTTCTGTTATGATTCATAGGTTAAGTTTCTAACCCAAGTGTTCTATTATTCACTTCTATGAGTAGAAGAGTCATTTCAGATCAATGACTCAGGAATGTTCAGTTATTGTCTTTTGTGGTTAGGATCTCCTCGAACCTTAGGCTCTGATACCAATCTGTCACATCCTCCCAGCCGGTACCCTATCTGGCATACCCGAGAGTGTGATCCACAGCCCGAAGATCAGGTATCGAGTAATCAACCTCCCACAAACAATAACATAATCATGAACAATCATAATAAAAGTGCGGAAGATAAACCATAGATCCAATAAGGAAAGAATGAATCATATATAAATCAGAGTACTAGATATAATCAGAGTGTCAAAACAGATAAGTAAAGTGAGGCAAAATCCCACTCTACAACCAGCGGAAAAGTAGCTCTAAAAGAAAATAAACTAGACAAGATCTAATCCCAGTAGCAAGTACAATGGGCAACTAAATTGTTCTCCACTTTATAGACAACATCCTTCTAAGTGTAAATCTCATAAACAGCACAAGGACGCTTCCACTCAATGGTCGGACTAAGCATCGTACGGAGCATAACCACTCGCGGGATCTTCAGTGTAATTGTTGTAACCGCAATCACCTTCCTGGAGATATGCCTCATCGCCTTGCGCTTCTTCATAGGGACCGTCATAATACTCAGTACCTGCAGAATAGTCTAACAAACATTGTACAATAAAGGAATGAGTTTCAAAGAAACTCGGTAAGGCAATTAAATCCATAATAACATAAATGGCAGGATTTCAGAACAAACATAAATGCAATATGATATGAGACAAGCAATGAATAAATGAATCTAACTCTATGTATGCTGGTCTCTAATGGCAGACATGCTTTAAGTCATAGCACCGTACTTCTTTAGGAAGGTCTCAATCACTCATCATCAGTTGGTAATGGGTCCGGCATCCCTCGGGACATTCCATGGCTGGGGGTTAAGTCACCACTCTCTCACATCACCATTGGTCTAAGTACCGGCGCATGTCAGGGTAAAACCTAGCCAAATGCAAGTCTTCTACTCAGTTACATCAAGTCAGATCCAGATACGTCCATTCGTCGTCCCTGACGATCCTTTCCGGTATCCTTCACACTAGAGTCCTCATAGTCCCTGACTACGGACTCATCAACCCTATTGATCATCCACATATGGTAAACGGGAAGCTCTCACGTCCTCTCACGGGTTGGTTACCGGTCTTAAGCGCCCGTGAGCCCAAGTCTAACCATATGCAACCCTACCAATAAATGGCCCCCACAATGTGATTCCTGTCCTCTCACGGGTTGGTTACCGGTCTTGAGCGCCCATGAATCCCCATTGCTACCACGGGTCGTTCGGTCTCAATACCCCTCCGATTAGGGTCTGACATAACGGGACATCCTAGCCAAACACTACTAGACAGTCCTAGATATGTCATCCAACAGTTTAGGAAGGTGTCCATAGGGCATCTCCGGAAAATCCCCATAATATTCCCGTAGTAGTCCAAGGACAGAAGTGTCAAAAGGACACCTCTCCTTTCCAAACCATACTTAAGCATACACATGCATCAATTCATACCATCACATATATGGTAACTTCATATATGGAAAGAAATCAATAATCGCAATCACTTTGTATATAATTGGTAAGTAAATCATACATGAGTCAATTCAATATGAATAAGTAATGCTACTGTAATTAAAGTTATGCAACAGTAGTATATCATTGTAAGAATCTAATTAAGGAAACATATCAATGATATTCAAATATAGAAACTAGATTCATGCTATCTATGCAATTAAGGAAATAACCATCCTTACCTTTTATAACTCGCAAGGGAATCCTAAGAAATCAAGTAAGATCTTGGCAAACTTGAGAAGAAGGTCCTAAACAAGTGCATACAACATATTAGGAAAGATCCCTAATAGAAAAGACACCAAAACATCGAACACAGACCAATTCTGGAGTTGCTGTACTCATTGGTCGAGTGGATTGGTCGACTGGTCCAATCGACCAATCAGTCGACCAATGCAGACAGTAGCCTAAAAAAAAACAGAGTTTTAAGATATGAAATCCGAATTTGGTGGTTTAAAAGGGTACTAATCAAGGGGTAAACTACATCAGTAGTATTATAACATATAGGGACCTCAAAACACTAATCCAATCAAGACATCAAGATCCAAAATTAGGAAACAAAAAGTTACCATAATTAGATCAACCATGGATCTTGAAGAATTCAAGGTAGAAATCAAAGACAAGAACAATAGGAGGATGGATCATTGCTTCAGGTAAAGGTATCATGAAAAGCATACTTAGATCTTCAAGGAAATAGGCTTAAAAGCATAAATCTAAATAAGGAAACAAAACCTACCATATATGTAACTATCATGATTCATGAAGAACACATAGTATGGTAGAAGAGAACAACTAGAGATTGATAGATCATGGATCATGAATAGAAAACACAGCAATTGACTACTAACATGATCAATATAGAAGATCCAAGGAGATCAAAATTCAAATCAGAAGTTAAACAAAGACTAGATCATGGTTTGATCATGATCCCTTCAAAAGCTTGCAATGATCATGGTTAAGATCATTGTTCTAGCCATTAATCCTTAGGATGATCATGAGAGACAAGTCCAGAGATGTTTGCAACAGAGAATGCAGCATCTCCTCTACTGTCTCAACTCAAAAAGGAAAGAAAATAAGATATGGAGGAGAAGAAGAGAGTATAGACATACCTTTTGATGCAAAAGGAAGAGTTTCGACGAAGATCCGTCAAGAAAATCACCAAGGATGCAAGGGAGATGACTTGCAGAGGTCTTTGGTTCGTTCCAAGGAGTTTGGAGGCAGGAAATACGAAGTAGACTCGAGATTGGACTTAAATAGAGCAAGAAAAACCTAATTGCCAAAGACAGCACTCATTGGTCGAGTGGATTGGTCGACTAGTCCAGTCGACCAATCAGTCGACCAATGCTGACAGCAATTCCAAAACAGGGAATTGAAGACCCAGATCAAATCCAATCCTAAAGGGGTTTTGCACACATGTCAAGTGACTTACCTAATAGGTAGAAATGCCTTCAAAACAAGATAGAGAGCACTCCAAGTCCATCTACTAATCCGATCTTCATCAAGATTCAGTTTCCATAAATAGAACTTCATCATCAACTCTCATGGATTCAAAGCCAGACACCAAGTCCTCCACTGGGATGGCCCAAAGCTGACTTCTTACTTTACTTCGGGTCACTGGACCTACAAATAACAAGGTTTCCGGGTCAAGGTTAGGGCTGGGTTTTACACAGTGCCACATCCTCTTCATACGGGTTGGTTTCTTCATAGGAAACCAGTCCATCTTCTTGTACAATTCCTACTTCTGTGCAGGCTAATAAACATATTCAAAATAAAGGAGTGAGTTCTAGAGAACTCTGTAAGAAACAATCACAAATTCCATCAATTATCCAACAAAATAGAAATGCATCAATGATATGAATGAGTGCAAAGTATGAATGATACTATGATTTCTAACTATGCAAGTCTCTAACAGCTGACATGCTTTAAGATATACACCAACTCTCTTCTGGGGAAGTCTAGTCACACTGATCCGGCAAGGACTGGTTACCTCTGTAGGGATCTTGGGCAAAAAGGGAAAGTCCACACCTGGCTCTCAAACCATGGCTGGGGTTAAGTCAACACTCTCTCACCACGACTATTGGTAATGAGTACTGGCGCATGTCGGGGTTTCTAATCCAATGCAAGGTCATACTGGTAAAATGTCTACATGAAGTCCAGATACATCCCCTACGGTACCAACCAACTCGGTTCAGTATCCTTCGCAACCTAGGAATGATAATCTTCACGGACTAGCTACCGCTATTGGACTCCACTCCTTAACTGTCACATCCTCCCAGCCGGTACCCTATCTGGCATACCCGAGAGTGTGATCCACAGCCCGAAGATCAGGTATCGAGTAATCAACCTCCCACATAAACAATAACATAATCATGAACAATAACAATAAAAGTGCGGAAGATAAACCATAGATCCAAATAAGGAAAGAATGAATCATATATAAATCAAAGTACTAGATATAGTCAATGTCTAAGATAGATAAGTAAAGTGAGACAAAATCCCACTCTACAACCAGCGGAAAAGTAGTTCTAAAAGAGAATAAGCAAGACAGAATCTAATCCCAGTAGCAGGTACAATGGGTAACTAAATTGTTCTCAACTTTATAGACAACATCCCTATAAGTATAAATCTCATAAACAGCACAAGGGCGCTTCCACTCAATGGTCGGACTAAGCATCGTACGGAGCATAACCACTCGCGGGATCTTCAGTGTAATTGTTGTAACCGCAATCACCTTCCCCGGAGATATGCCTCTTCTCCTTGCGCTTCTTCATAGGGACCGTCATAATATTCAAGACTGTAGAATAGTCTAACAAACATTGTACAATAAAGGAATGAGTTTCAAAGAAACTCAGTAAGGCAGTTAAATCCATAATAACATAAATGGCAGGATTTCAGAACAAACATAAATGCAATATGGTATGAGACAAACAATGAATGAATGAATCTAACTCTATGTATCCTGGTCTCTATTGGCAGACATGCTTTAAGTCATAGCACCATACTTCTTTAGGAAGGTCTCAATCACTCATCATCAGTTGGTAATGGGTCCGGCATCCCTCGGGACATTCCATGGCTGGGGGTATAGGTCACCACTCTCTCACATCACCATTGGTCTAAGTACCGGCGCATGTCAGGGTAAAGCCTAGCCAAATGCAAGTCTTCTACTTAGTTACATCAAGTCAGATCCAGATACGTCCATTCCTCGTCCCTGACGATCCTTTCCGGTATCCTTCACACTAGAGTCCTCATAGTCCCTGACTACGGACTCATCAACCCTACTGGTCATCCACATATGGTAAACGGGAAGCTCTCGCGTCCTCTCACGGGTTGGTTACCGGTCTTAAGCGCCCGTGAGCCCAAGTCTATCCATATGCAACCCTACCAATAAATGGCCCCCACAATGTGATTCCTGTCCTCTCACGGGTTGGTTACCGGTCTTGAGCGCCCATGAATCCCCATTGCTACCACGGGTCGTTCGGTCTCAATACCCCTCCGATTAGGGTCTGACATAACGGGACATCCTAGCCAAACACTACTAGACAATCCTAGATATGTCATCCAACAGTTTAGGAAGGTGTCCAGAGGGCATCTCCGGAAACATCCCATAATATTTTCGTAGCAGTCCAAGGATAGAAGTGTCAAAAGGACACCTCTCCTTTCCAAACCATACTTAAGCATACACATGCATCAATTCATATCATCACATATATGGTAACTTCATATATGGAAAGAAATCAATAATTACAATCAACTTGTATATAATTGGTAAGGAAACATACATGAATCAATTAATCATAAACAAGTAATGCTATTGTAATCAAGATTATGCAACAGTAGTATATCATTGTAAGAATCTAATTAAGGAAACAAATCAATGATATTCAAATATAGAAACTAGATTCATGCTATCTATGTAATTAAGGAAATAACCATCCTTACCTTTTATAACTCGCAAAGGAATCCTAAGAAATCAAGTAAGATCTTGACAAACTTGAGAAGAAGGTCCTAAACAAGTGTATACAACATATTAGGAAAGATCCCTAACAGAAAAGATACCAAAACATCCAACACAGACTAATTCTGAAGTTGCTATACTCATTGGTCGAGTGGATTGGTCGACTGGTCCAGTTGACCAATCAGTCGACCAATGCAGATAGTAGCCTAAAAAAAACAGAGTTTTAAGATATAAAATCCGAATTTGGTGGTTCAAAAGGGTACTAATCAAGGGGTAAACTACATTAGTAGTATCCTAACATATAGGGGGTCCTAAAACACTAATCAAATCAAGTCATCAAGATCCAAATTAGGAAACAAAAAGTTACCATAATTAGATCAATTATGGATCTTGAAGAATTCAAGATAGAAATCAAAGACAAGAACAATAGGAGAATGGATCATTGCTTCAGGTAAAGGTATCATGAATAGCATACTTAGATCTTCAAGAAAATAGACCTAAGAGCATAAATCTAAATAAGGAAACAAAACCTACCATATATGTAACTATCATGATTCATGAAGAAAACATGGTATGGTAGAAGAGAAACAACTAGAGATTGATAGATCATGGATCATGAAAAGAAAACACTGCAATTGACTACTAACATGATCAATATAGAAGATCCAAGGAGATCAGAATTCAAATCAAAAGTTAAACAAAGACTAGATCATGGTTTGATCATGATTCCTTCAAAAGCTTGCAATGATCATGGTTAAGATCATTGTTTTAGCCATTAATCCTTAGGAAGATCATGAGAGACAAGTCCAAAGATGTTTGCAACAGAGAATGCAGCATCTCCTCTACTGTCTCAACTCAAAAAGGAAAGAAAAACAGAGATGGAGGAGAAGAAGAGAGTGTAGACTTACCTTTGATGCAAAAGGAAGAGTTTTGACGAAGATCCGTCAAGAAAATCACCAAGGATGCAAGGGAGATGACTTGCAGAGGTCTTTGGTTCGTTCCAAAGAGTTTGGAGCAAGACCTAATTGCCAAAGACAGCACCCATTGGTCGAGTGGATTGGTCGACTTGTCCAGTCGACCAATCAGTCGACCAATGCAAAAAAGAATTCCAAAACAGGGAATTGAAGGCCCAGATCAAATCCAATCCTAAAGGGGTTTTGCACACATATCAAGTGACTTACCTAATAGGTAGAAATGCCTTCAAACCATGATAGAGAGCACTCCAAGTCCATCAACTAATCCGATCTTCATCAAGATTCAGTTTCCATAAATAGAACTTCATCACCCCAACCCCCCCCCACCCCACCCCCCCCCCCCCCCCCCCCCCCCCCCCCCCCCCCCCCCCCCCCCCCCCCCCCCCCCCCCCCCACCCACCAACCCAACCCCACCCACCTAACCAGTGTTTGTCTTTACCCTCCCCCCCCCCCCCCCCCTACCCCAAGCCCCCCGCCCCCCCCCCCCCCCCCCCCCCCCCCCCCCCCCCCCCCCCCCCCCCCCCCCCCCCCCCCCCCCCCACCCCCCCCCCCCCCCCCCCCAACCCACCCCCCCCCCCCCCCCAAAAAAGCCCCCCCTTCTTTTTGGGCCACCAAACAACCCCCCTTTGTGGGCTGTTAACCAATCAACTCCCACCCAAATAATATCGAAGTCCTTCATATCAAGAATTACAAAATTGGCTTCCAAGTTCTTCTCACCAATCAACACAGGACATTTAGATAACCCCTTATCTAGTTTCACAACAGGACCAGTAGGTGTACTAATCAATAAACAACTAGACAACTTCTCAGGATTAGGTTAGTCTTCTTGATGAATGCAGATGACATGAACGAATGAGATGCACCCGTATCAAATAAGACAAATGCAGAAATAGAAGCAACTAACAATGTACCCGTAATCACTTCATGGCTTGGATCCCGCTCAAAGACTGAAATGCTGAAAACTCTACCAGAGGGAGGAGCAGGAGCACTCTTCACCACCGGAGCAGCTGCCGGGCGGGCCGCTTCGGATAGGCACGAGCGAAATGACTAGCTTGCTTGCAGTAGAAGCAAACATGATTGCTGGATCCAACAGGGGTGGCTGCAACAGAGGGCTTCTGAACAAAAGGCCTAGCACTTGCACTTGCACTTGCTGGTGGTCGGTTTCCGCCATACTGTCTAAACTGGCCGGGCTGCTGAAAACCCGAGTTCTGACCTACACTCTTAGGCTGAAAGGTAGGAGTGGGGTAGGGTGTAGGTCTCACAAAACGCCGGTCATTACGATCCACCAAACCAGAATTCCTTGATCGCCGTGGCTTTTGCACACGAGCACTTTCCTTCTCTCGTTTCTTCCAACTTCTTCGAGTTTTGAACCACTTGAGCATAGCTCACTATAGGCTGGACTGTGAGGTAAGCTTTAATGGCAGGGCGCAGTCCTTTGAAGAACTTCTTCGCTTTGGCGAGGTCAACCTTCAGAGAATCTGAGCAAAGAAATGAAGCTCCTCGAACTTCGTTGGTACTCCAACACAGACAGAGATCCTTGTGTAAGAACCATGAACTCAGCTTCCTTCGAATCTTTCACCGCCTCGGGAAAGTAATTCATACAAAAAGCCTCTTTGAACTACTCCCAAGTTACAACTCCTTCATGCAAACCTTCCAAAATAGGCCGAGTGGAGATCCACCATGCATCAACTTCTTGTTGCAACTTCTTTCAAAGAACAGAATCTTCCGAGCTTCCGAGCATTGCAGATGTCGGAAAGCCTTCTCCAACTCACGAAGCCACTTGTTAGGAAACAAGGGGTCCTTGGTAACTCCAATGAAAGTGGGTACTTGCATCTTCGTAAAACTCTCCATCGACGAGTATGAGGAGTTCCAGCTAAACCTCCCGCATTCAGGATCTGCGGCATGAGGATTCACATTAGCACCAGCTCGGGTCTCATTATGCGAGTCATGAAACCCACCAACATCTCGGTTGAACCGAGCCGCTTGTTGCCGCATCATATTGCCCATAATATTGGCAATATCTCGGAAACTTCCAACATTCGGGGCACCAGGTATCTCATGGGTACCCTGATCAACATTAGGTATCTCACCACCTCCATGAGGTATTTCACCACCTCCTTGAGGTATTTTACCACCTCCATGACCACTGGATTCACCACGCCCACTTCTCAGAGTAACCATTCTGCAAAACTGAGAATATCAAAATACCAAATTTCGAAGTTTCAACAAAAACCACAAGTCCAAATGATTTGAAAACTTAAATCATGCTCAAATATATCCATATAGTCATCAAACAATAATCCATAAGGCAAAAATCACATTTTCCAAAAATTCAACAGCAAAAGAGGTCTCTCGTGACCATTGGTCGAGTGATTGGTCGATCGACCCAGCCGACCAATGAGTCGACCAATGCAGATAAATGCGAAAATTCGCATTATAAGCCTCATTTCCACATTCCAACTTCATTCTAACTTCTTCCAAAGGTGAGAGAGCTCTAGGGAAAGTCTCCAAAGGTTCTCACAAGTGTTCTTGAGGTGTTTTGGTGCTTCAACAACAACACAACAACACACAACCATCACAAACAAGGTAAATCTCTCATTCTTTCTTCCATTTTCATCTTGTCATGCTTGCATTTCAAACAAAACCATGCTTTGCTTGTATCCAATGCTAGAAATCATGCTTAGGAATGCTTAGAAACATATTCCCTAGGTTTTAAACACAATGCCATGCATAGACAACAAGTTTTAACATATTGGTGTTCATCTCGCAACGTTTTCATACCGAAATCGTTATCTTTAGAAAAATTTCGTTTTCTCTCAAACCGCTTGAAATTTTCGCACGAGATAAAATGCTACATGCTCAAGATGATACTGTAGATAGGTCCATACAATTTGATTTAACCAATTTCAACTTTTCAAAAATCCCATTTTGACCTAAATTGCAAAATCCCCAAATTTCCTTCTTGCTGAATTTTTCGCTTTAATCCAAGTTTTCGATCGATTTTCATCAAACAAACTTCATAGACATGAAATTCCAAGTATTGCGCACATGCTAGTATGTTCAAATCAAATTTCCCCCAAATTTGAAATTTTCCGAAAAATTACGAAAATACCCTTTTGGCTCAAATCTTAAGGTAGCACTAACTGGAATTGTCTCTTGTCTCAGATACCCACTATGCAGAGGGGAGGGCGAGGACGAGGCAGAGGTTGTGGTCGCATTGTAGGGGCACTTAGGGGCAGAGGTCAGGTTTCCTTCGAGCCTAGACAGGAGGTTAGGAGACCAGACATGTTCGACACACCTCAGGCCGAGTTCCTATACGAGGCCTACTTCAGCCATCGCAATATCGAGATGGGACGTCTACTTCACTTACGCCAGCTCGTAGTCTTTAGGATTCGGCAGAGATTCGACACGTTGCAGTGGATTCATCTCTTCATCGAGGATCTGCCGGTATACCCGGAACTAGTGAGGTTGTTCTTCAGCAACCTTACCTACACAGAGGAGGCTCGAGGCCAAGGACATCCACTTAGACTTGTCCTAAGGAGCAGGGGTCTTCCGGACTCGATTCGCTTTTCCACCCGAGCACCGGCTGAGATCTTGCAGGTTCCTTACTATCCACAAGCAGTGTGTGTGGATACCTGCAGGAGCAGATCCGGACAGCCATCCGATGCCGTACGAGCTTCGCGAGATATGCTCTACGCTATGGGATAGCCGTCGATGCTTCACTCCGTGGACCAGCGGACGGATGACGGATTCTCGCACGGATTATCGGTTGCATAGTCGGCCGAAACATTATGCCGAAGGCCGGACATCACCATCGGGTCACGGTGATGGAGGCCTTAGTCATCTACCGCATCTACATGGGCTTCGAGATCGATCTCTCCTACATCATTCAGCAGGTCATGCTGGACTTAGTTCTGCGGCCTAGCATGCGGAACCTTTGCTATGGGAGGCTACTGACCTTGATCTTCAGGCATTTCGGGGTGAGCTGAGGATCGAGGATACACCAATACTCTATTGGGAATCGGACCATTCGTCGATGAGACTGCAGCAGCTCGAGAGATCTCCGGTACGGAGGGTGAGGATGATGAGGAGTCGAGGATGAGGATCGGGGGTCGAGGGATGGAGGAGAGGATATCGGTCCCGATAGTGATGATCAGGCCGGAGATGATGAGGATATGCACGAGGCTGAGCCGGTGCATCACGAGTTTCCTTCATCACACTTCGAGGCGGGTGGCCCTTCACATGCGGTTCCGGAGACTTCGGATCTTGGGGCACAGATGAGATCGATGACTTCCATGCTAGAGAGGATGGAGGTCAGACAGGAGCAGATGTATGAGAGGATGGAGTCACGATAGGATAGGATAGAGCATCAGGTGACTCAGCTAGCGGAGGAGTTCAGAGCATACAGAGATCAAAGAAGATCACCTAGATAGACTGTACCCTAGGATTTTCATTTATGCATTTCAGATGTAATCGTTGTAAAAGCTTTTGAAATTAATGAAGTTCATTTTGTTTCATTTAATTATTGTATATTATGCACCTTTCTTTTCTTTGCATTAGTGACATTTGTTTAAGTATAATTATGCTATGTTATTCGGAAATGTTCTGTTATGCATCAAAGGTTAAGTTTCTAATCCAAGTGTTGTATTATTCACTTCTAAGAGTAGAAGAGTCATTTCAGATCAATGACTCAGGAATGTTCAGTTATTGTCTTTTGTGGTTAGGATTTCCTCGAACCTTGGGCTCTGATACCGATCTATCACATCCTCCCAGCCGGTACACTATCTGGCATACCCAAGAGTGTGATCCACAGCCCGAAGATCAGGTATCGAGTAATCAACCTCCCACATAAACAATAACATAATCATGAACAATCATAATAAAAGTGTGGAAGATAAACCATAGATTCAATAAGGAAAGAATGAATCATAAATAAATCAGAGTACTAGATATTATCAGAGTGACAAAACAGATAAGTAAAGTGAGGCAAAATCCCACTCTACAACCAGCGGAAAAGTAGTTCTAAAAGAGAATAAACTAGACAAAATCTAATCCCAGTAGCAAGTACAATGGGTAACTAAATTGTTCTCCACTTTATAGACAACATCCCTATAAGTGTAAATCTCATAAACAACACAAGGACGCTTCCACTCAATGGTCGGACTAAGCATCGTACGGAGCATAACCACTCGCGGGATCTTCAATGTAATTGTTGTAACCGCAATCACCTTCCTGGAGATATGCCTCTTCGCCTTGCGCTTCTTCATAGGGACCGTCATAATACTCAGTACCTGCAGAATAGTCTAACAAACATTGTACAATAAAGGAATGAGTTTCAAAGAAACTCAGTAAGGCAGTTAAATCCATAATAACATAAATGGCAGGATTTCAGAACAAACATAAATGCAAAATGATATGAGACAAGCAATGAATGAATGAATCTAACTCTATGTATGCTGGTCTCTAATGGCGTACATGCTTTAAGTCATAGCACCGTACTTCTTTAGGAAGGTCTCAATCACTCATCATCAGTTGGTAATGGGTCCGGCATCCCTCGGGACATTCCATGGCTGGGGGTTAAGTCACCACTCTCTCACATCATCATTGGTCTAAGTACCGGCGCATGTCAGGGTAAAACCTAGCCAAATGCAAGTCTTCTACTGAGTTACATCAAGTCAGATCCAGATACGTCCATTCCTCGTCGCTGACGATCCTTTCCGGTATCCTTCACACTAGAGTCCTCATAGTCCCTGACTACGGACTCATCAACCCTATTGATCATCCACATATGGTAAACGGGAAGCTCTCACGTCCTCTCACGGGTTGGTTACCGGTCTTGAGCGCCCGTGAGCCCAAGTCTAACCATATGCAACCCTACCAATAAATGGCCCCCACAATGTGATTCCTGTCCTCTCACGGGTTGGTTACCGGTCTTGAGCGCCCATGAATCCCCATTGCTACCACGGGTCGTTCGGTCTCAATACCCCTCCGATTAGGGTCTGACATAACAGGACATCCTAGCCAAACACTACTAGACAATCCTAAATATGTCATCCAACAGTTTAGGAAGGTGTCCATAGGGCATCTCCGGAAACATCCCATAATATTCCCGTAGTAGTCCAAGGACAGAAGTGTCAAAAGGACACCTCTCCTTTCCAAACCATACTTAAGCATACACATGCATCAATTCATATCATCACATATATGGTAACTTCATATATGGAAAGAAATCAATAATTGCAATCACTTTGTATATAATTGGTAAGTAAATCATACATGAGTCAATTCAATATGAATAAGTAATGCTACTGTAATTAAAGTTATGCAACAGTAGTATATCTTTGTAAGAATCTAATTAAGGAAACATGTCAATGATATTCAAATATAGAAACTAGATTCATGCTATCTATGTTGTTAAAGAAGTAACCATCCTTACCTTTTATAACTCGCAAAGGAATCCTAAGAAATCAAGTAAGATCTTGGCAAACTTGAGAAGAAGGTCCTAAACAAGTGTATACAACATATTAGGAAAGATCTCTAACAGAAAAGATACCAAAACATCCAACACGACCAATTCGGAGTTGCTTGTACTCATTGGTCGAGTGGATTGGTCGATCGGTCCAATCGACCAATCAGTCGACCAATTCAGACAGTAGCCTAAAAAACAGAGTTTTAAAATATGAAATTCGAATTTGGTGGTTCAAAAGGGTACTAATCAAGGGGTAAACTACATCAGTAGTATCCTAACATATAGGGGACCTCAAAACACTAATCAATCAAGCCATCAAGATCCAAATTAGGAAACAAAAAGTTACCATAATTAGATCAACCATGGATCTTGAAGAATTCAAGGTAGAAATCAAAGACAAGAACAATAGGAGGATGGATCATTGCTTCAGGTAAAGGTATCATGAAAAGCATACTTAGATCTTCAAGGAAATAGGCTTAAAAGCATAAATCTAAATAAGGAAACAAAACCTACCATATATGTAACTATCATGATTCATGAAGAACACATAGTATGGTAGAAGAGAACAACTAGAGATTGATAGATCTTGGATCATGAAAAGAAAACACAGCAATTGACTACTAACATGATCAATATAGAAGATCCAAGGAGATCAGAATTCAAATCAGAAGTTAAACAAAGACTAGATCATGGTTTGATCATGATTCCTTCAAAAGCTTGCAATGATCATGGTTAAGATCATTGTTCTAGCCATTAATCCTTAGGATGATCATGAGAGACAAGTCCAGAGATGTTTGCAACAGAGAATGCAGCATCTCCTCTACTGTCTCAACTCAAAAAGGAAAGAAAATAAGAGATGGAGGAGAAGAAGAGAGTATAGACATACCTTTTGATGCAAAAGGAAGAGTTTCGACGAAGATCCGTCAAGAAAATCACCAAGGATGCAAGGGAGATGACTTGCAGAGGTCTTTGGTTCGTTCCAAAGAGTTTGGAAGCGGAAAATACGAAGTAGACTCGAGATTGGACTTAAATAGAGCAAGCAAGACCTAATTGCCAAAGACAGCACTCATTGGTCGAGTGGATTGGTTGACTGGTCCAGTCGACCAATCAGTCGACCAATGCTGACAGCAATTCCAAAACAGGGAATTGAAGACCCAGATCAAATCCAATCCTAAAGGGGTTTTGCACACATAACAAATGACTTACCTAATAGGTAGAAATGCCTTCAAACCATGATAGAGAGCACTCCAAGTCCATCAACTAATCCGATCTTCATCAAGATTCAGTTTCCATAAATAGAACTTCATCATCAACTCTCATGGATTCAAAGCCAGACACCAAGTCTTCCACTGGGATGGCCCAAAGCTAACTTCTTACTTTACTTCGGGTCACTGGACCTTCAAATAACAAGGTTTCCGGTCAAGGTTAGGGCTGGGTTTTACACCATTGGTGCCCAAAGATAGAAATGCCGAAAGGGCATTCCCCAATCACAACCTAGGAAATCAAATTCCCAATCAGTCATTCACAAGCACAACTGACAATATAAAACATAAGTAAGTAACCATTCATACTAAATTGAAATAACAATTGAATTATAAGAACAAGTACTACTGTAGTTGAGAATCTACAACAGCAATACAAATATAATAAAGCTGATATGGCAATAGTAATGATCATGTAATCTAATTCAAAGACATGCATATTAGGTTATTAGGATCAACCATCCTTACCTTAAGTAATCTCGTAGAATTACGAAGAATAATGAGGAAGATGTCCAAGACTAGCGAATAAAACCTAAACAAGCATATAATAATTACGAACAAGCCCTAGAAGATTAGAAGTCAAATGGATCCAATCGGACGAAGAAACAAGCTGGTATTACGGATGGCAGCTTGGTTGGTCGATTGGGTCAGTAGACCAACCAGTAGACCAATGGGGTATAAAACCCTAATTTGGTCATAACTTCTTTGTTTGAAGTCCGATTGCTGCGAAATTCGAAAGGGAGCTTCCTAGGACATATTAAGACTATCTATGGAGGTCAAATCATCAAATCATGGTCAAAAGATAGGATCTTGATTGAGCCATCAAAATTTAGGGTTTCATCATATATAGTCCATGACTCTCATGGAAAGGCTAGGGAGAATAAATATTCACCCTAGGGAATAAAGAATAAGAAATCATAATCAAGAAAAGCTTTGGAGATGATCCAATAATTTAAAAGTGGATTTGGATTCCGCAATTTGGTTACCTCTCATGAGGGTTACCTAAAATCAACTCTCACAAAATAAACCAAGGTAGGTTCACAGAGGGTAAGGGAAACATATAATTAGTATTTCAAAATCAAGAATGGCATTGGGGAGGATCCATCAAATTAACAGAAACAATAGGGTTCTCAATTGGGTAACCTTTCTTGAAGATAACCCAAAATTTCTTTAACAACAAGCATAGGGTAGCTCACAAAAGAGCAAAGGGAAAGATAGGGATCCACCCAACAATCATGGGGACACAAGGGAAGGTCATGGTAATGGTATGAGACCTTCCCCACAATCATAAAGATAGGTAGGAAAATCATGGAAAGAGTCATCAACATCTCAGGTAAGATCATAGTCATAAAACATCACCATATGGCTTCAAAAGTATAGAGAGTGAATGGGGGATTCACTCTTGGGCTAAGAGAATCAAAGAAGAGGCCATTACAGTAGTGCAATACCCTTCTCATAATCAGAAGATCACCAGTATAGAAGAAGAATAAATCAAAGAAGAAACGAATCAATTACTAACCTTTTTGAAGAAGAATTGACGAAGAAACTCGAACTGACGCTTGAGGATCTTCCTTGGCTTTGAAAGAGAGGCTCTAGGGTTCTTCCCACATTCTCCAGAGGCTTAGAACTGATTGTGAGTGAAAAAACACAGAGTTCCCCCCTTTAAATCGTATTAAAAGTCCCAAAATTACCAGGATTTCCAACTTTGACCATTATGTCCCTGTTGGTCGATTGGTTGGTCGACTGGCTAGTCGACCAATCAGTCAACCAACCATGACAGCAACTCCAAAAATGGGATTTGATGGTCCAGACTTCATTATTTTTGCATGGGCTTCATACAACACCTTAAACAACTTACCTAGCATTGAGGGATGCCTTCAAACCATGTCCAGATAGGCTTTAGGTCCAACAGCCAGGCTCTCCTTCATCAATGTGTAGCTTCTTCTCCAAGTCAGATAGGGTTTCCAAGTATAGAGCACCATCATCAATATCCATGGATTTTGGATCAAACACCATGTCTTTTACTGAGATGGCCCATAGTTGTCTTCTACTTTCACTTTGGGTTTTCGGACCTACAGACAATAGGGTTTCCGGGTTAGGGTTAGGGCTGGATTTCATAGTGTATGAACCTATAAAGATCAAATGAAGAGTGCAAGAAAACCCAATTCATGAAGCTATAGCATTTCTAGGAAACTAAAACTAAGAGAAGCATTGCTTTTCCAAACTCACTGTAAGATCTATATCTAACTCTAGTTCTTTTTTATGCTTTTATAGCGAAAGTAGTGCACACACTGTGTTTGTAACATCCCAACCCAAGGCGTCTGGATTACCTTGCCAGCACGGGATTCCCACACAAGCCCCCCTTAGATCAGCCAAATATGGTACCATAATCGATGTACATTCACAATCTAAGTAAAAAATAAATGACGTTCACAAGACAAGTTAAACAAGTTATTGCTGAAATAGTAAATTAGTTAAGTTTACAATTATCCAAGTTTCTAAACAAAAGTTTCGTAATGATCCCTCTCGGGTGAATCGACCCCTTTTTAAATCCCCGATCCTAAGAAATGTGTGATCCATAAAAGTAGATATAGCAACAACAAATGGCATTATGTAATGGCATGAACGGCTCCTCCAAATCCGCAACACTAGATTCCTCCGCTTGCAAAGCTTCTCCCATCAAGACAATCTCCAATCCTGTCTAGCATCTCAAAAGGAGAGTCCCTAAAGTGATTGATCTCGTGAGGGAGAAGAAAAAAAAGCACATTCAAGGTACATGATGATATCCTATATGCCATCCACTACATGCAAGGTATGCAGGTCTCTATCTTTGGCAACACACTTAATAATAATAATAACCAATCCCCAAGGATGGTCCCTTAGTCCATGAAATGAAAGTACATGCCACACTTGTGTACCATGAAAAAGATCATGGGATGTTAGGTCCACACCATGCTCGCTATCCCTCATCATCTTCACCATCCACTTAGCACAACCATTGGCATAGACTAGAAAATGTTGAGATTTATCTAGTTGAATTCAAGGTCTACTTTGGGTGCACTCCATGGCTTGAGGCACCCTCAAGTAACCCGCTATCTTGGCTTAGCTCTCCTTACCATTCCTGGAGTGCATATTCTCAATCACCCGCTATCATGGACATACATCCCAACAACCCTATACAAATGCCTCAAGCCCTGCTATCTTGGTAGTGGCATGAATGGTATACTGGAGTACCCACTCTCCCCTCACGCCCATGTCCTATAGGCTCATGTGTCACATCCCTCTAGCCAGTACCCTATCTAGAATACCTGGAGGTGTGATCCACAACCCCTGTCACATCCTCCCAGCCGGTACCCAATCTGGCATACCCGAGAGTGTGATCCACAGCCCGAAGATCAGGTATCGAGTAATCAACCTCCCACATAATCATGAACAAAAATAATCGATGTGCGAAAGATAAACCATAGATCCAAATAAGGAAAGAATGAATCATATATAAATCAGAGTACTAAATATAATCAGAGTGTCTAAATCAGATAAGTAAAGTGAGGTGAAATCCCACTCTACAACCAGCGGAAATGTAGTTCTAAAAGAGAAGAAACAAGATAGAATCTAATCCCAATAGCAGGTACAATAGGTAACTAAATTGTTCTCAATCTTATAGACAATATCCCTATAAGTATAAATCTCATAAATGGCACAAGGGCGCTTCCACTCTATGGTCGGACTAAGCATCGTATGGAGCATAACCACTCGCGGGATCTTCAGTGTAATTGTCGTAATCGCAATCACTTTCCTGGAGATATGCCTCTTCTCCTTGCGCTTCTTCATACGAGCAGTCATGATACTCAGAACCTGTAGAATAGTCTAACAAACATTGTACAATAAAGGAATGAGTTTCAAAGAAACTCAGTAAGGCAGTTAAATCCATAATAACATAAATGGCAGGATTACAAAACAAACATATATGCAATGTGGTATGAGACAAACAATGAATGTATGAACCTAACTCTATGTATGCTGGTCTCTAATGGCAGACATGCTTTAAGTCATAGCACCGTACTTCTTTAGGAAAGTCTCATTCACTCATCATCAGTTGGTAATGGGTCCTTCATCCCTCAGGATATTCCATGGCTGGGGTATAGGTCACCACTCTCTCACATCACCATTGGTCTAAGTACCGGCGCATGTCAAGGTAAAGCCTAGCCAAATGCAAGTCTTCTACTTAGTTACATTAAGTCAGATCCAGATACGTCCATTCCTCGCCCCTGGCGATCCTTTCCGGTATCCTTCACACTAGAGTCCTCATAGTCCTTGACTACGGACTCATCAACCCTATTGGTCATCCACATATGGTAAACGGGAAGCTCTCACGTCCTCTCACGGGTTATTTACCGGTCTTGAGCGCCCGTGAGCCCAAGTCTAACCATATGCAGCCCTACCGATAAATGGCCCCCACAATGTGATTCCTGTCCTCTCACGGGTTGGTTACCGGTCTTGAGCGCCCATGAATCCCCATTGCTACCACGGGTCGTTCGGTCTCAATACCCCTCTGATTAGGGTCTGACATAACAGGACATCCTAGCCAAACACTACTAGAAAGTCCTAAATATGACATCCAACAGTTTAGGAAGGTGTCCAAAGGGCATCTCCGGAAACATCCCATAATATTCCCGTAGTAGTCCTAGGACAGAAGTGTCAAAAGGACACCTCTCCTTTCCAAACCATACTTAAGCATACACAAGCATCAATCCATAACATCACATATATGGTAACTTCATATATGGAAAGAAATTAATAATTACAATCAACTTGTATATAATTGGTAAGTAAATCATACATGAGTCAATTTAATATAAACAAGTAATGCTACTGATATCAAGACAGTACCACAGTAGTATAACATTATAAGAATCTAATTAAAGAAATAAATTAACAAGATTCAAATATAGAAACTAAGATATGCAATTTATGTTGTTAAAGAAGTAACCATCCTTACCTTTTATAACTTGCAAAGAAATCCTAAGATATCAAGTAAGATCTTGACAAACTTGAAAAGAAGGTCCTAAACAAGTGTATACAACATATTAGGAAAGATCCCTAACAGAAAAGATACCAAAACAGACCAAATCTGGAGTTGCTGTACTCATTGGTCGATTGGATTGGTCTACTGTCCCAGTCGACCAATCAGTCGACCAATGGAGACAGTGGCCTACAAAATCAGAGTTTTAAGAATAAAGAACCGAATTTGGTGGTTCAAAAGGGTACTAAACAAGGGGTAAACTACATTGGTAGTATCCTAACATATAGAGGACCTCAAAACACTAATCGAATCAAGTTTTCAAGTTACAAATTAGGAAACAAAAAGTTACCATAATTAGATCAATCATGGTTCTAGAAGAATTCAAGATAGAAATCATAGACAAGAACAATAGGAGAATGAATCATTGATTCTGATAAAGATATCATGGAAGGCATACTTAGATCTTCAAGAAAATAGACCTAAGAGCATAAATCTAAATAAGGAAACAAAACCTACCATAGATGTAACTCATCATGATTCTTGAAGAAAGCATGGTATGGTAGAAGAGAAACAACTAGAGATTGATAGATCATGGATCATGTAAAAGAAAACACAGCGATTGACTACTAACATCATCAATATAGTAGATCTAAGAAGATCAGAATTTAAATCAAAAGATGAACAAAGACAAGATCATGATTTGATCATGATTCCTTCAAAAGCTTGCAATGATCATGGTTAAGATCATCGCATTAGCCATTAATCCTTAGGAAGATCATGAGAGACAAGTTTAGAGATGTTTGCAACAGAGAATGCAGCATCTCCTCTACTGTCTCAACTCAAAAAGGAAAGAAAACAAGGATAAAGAAGAAGAAGAGAGTGTAAACATACCTTTTTGTGTAAGAACAAGAGTTTTGACGAAGATCCGTCAAGATAAACACCAAGGACGCAAGGGAGATGACTTGCAGAGGTCTTTGGTTCGTTCCAAAGAGTTTGGAGGCAGAAAATACGAAGTAGACTCGAGATTGGACTTAAATAGAGCAAGCAAGACCTAATTACCAAAGACAGAACCCATTGGTCGAGTGGATTGGTCGACTGGTCCAGTCGACCAATGAGTCGACCAATCAGTTCAGCAACTTCTAAACAGGGAATTTAAGGCCCAGATCAAATCCAACCCTAAAGGGGTTTTGCACACATACCAAGTGACTTACCTAATAGGTATAAATGCCTTCAAACCATGATAGAGAGCACTCCAAGTCCATCAACTAATCCGATCTTCATCAAGATTCAGTTTCCATAAATAGAACCTCATCATCAACACTCATGGATTCAAAGCCAGACACCAAGTCCTCCACTGGGATGGCCCAAAGCTGACTTCTTACTTTACTTCGGGTCACTGGACCTACAAATAACAAAGTTTCCGGGTCAAGGTTAGGGCTGGGTTTCACAACCCCAAAGATCAAGTTTAGGGTGATCATATCCCACATAGCACAATAATATAATCAAGAGCAAGAACAAATCATTGTATTAAAGTAAATTAAGAAACAATCAAGTAAGGATCTCAGAAGGATCACAAAAGAATATCAGAGTGCAGAATAAAAGATACCAATCAAGGAGATAACTGTAGAGTATAGCGGAAAATAACTCTATAGACCAATGCGAAAGGTAGATTGAATCTAAGATAATTCAACTGAACAAACTATGGAAAATAAAGAAACAAAGAAGTCTAAGAGTCAAATCAAGTATTCCATTGGTTCCTCTTCTTCTTCTTCAATCTTCATCTTCTTCACCTTGGGCTTATGCACTTGCATCTTTGGATCTTCATCTAACTCTCGATCCCAACATCGAGTAAGACAGTGTCTACTACTATCAATAGGAGCCATCAAAATGATCCATACCAATGTACGAGTTGTACCATTGGTCACTAGCTTCTCCCACTATGTCTGCCGCTGTATTATATAAGGAAGGATCCTCCGTATTGGTGCACAGAATCTCTTCCGAACCTGCAAAATCATCTAAAAACATATCCCCCGATGGGTGAGCTCAAAATAACTCAGCAAGCAGTTCAAACACAATTAACAATTATAAACAATCACAGTCTCAAGATCAAGAACAAGGCATGAATGCAAATGATATGAAACAATATGCAAGTATGTTTCTAACTCTATATATGCTGGTCTCTATTGGCAGACATGCTTTAAGTCATAGCACCATACTCCTCTGGGTAGGTCTCAAATCACTCTCCCTCAACCATCTCGGTATCTTGGGTTCTCCAATGGTAATTGGGTCTTGCATCCCACTCGGACATTCCATGGCTGGGGTTTAGGTCAACACTCTAGCTCACCACCATTGGTTTGAGTATTGGTGCATGTCAGGGTTAATTTTAGCCCAATGTTTGTCTTCTACTTAGTTATATCAACTTAGGGTCGAATACTTCCATTCTCGCCTCTCGCTATCCTTTCCAGTATCCTTCTCACTAGAGTCAGCGTATCCTATGGCTACAACCAACTCGGACTGCAGACTCATCAACCCTATTGGTCATCCACAAATAATAAACAGGAAGCTCTCATGTTCTCTCACGGGTTGGTTACCGGTCTTGAGCGCCCATGAGCCCAAGTCTATTAAATGCGACCCTACCAATGAATGACCCCTCATAATGTGATTCATGTCCTCTCATGGGTTGGTTACTGGTCTTGAGTGCCCACAAATCCCCATTGCTGCCACGGGTCACTCGGTCTCAATTTCCTTTCGAATTGGGTCTGATATAACAGGGTTTCCTAGCCAAACACTTCTAGACATGCCCTGCGTATGTCAACTAGTAATCAGGGAAAGTGCCAAGGGGCACCATAGGAATGCGTCCCATACCACCTCCACTAGTGTCCAATGATAGAAATGCAAAAAGGGCATTCCCCATTCCCCAATCACAACCTAGGCAATCACATCACGAATCCATACATATATCGAAACAATATTCATTCACAAATCTAATCATTCCCATTCATAATAAATATATGAAACACATCATGGATAGCATACTGTAATTATATAATTAAAACAATATAGAGAAGAATATAAAACAATAGCTATCATATGCAAACCAAATCAAACAACATATATAATGCAATATGTCAATTGTGAATGAACGTACTCACCTTGTATTCGGCTTCGTAAACTTTGAGAAAGAGATCAATGGGCAAGTCCAAAATCACCAAAATAACCCTAAACAAACATGTATTGAACATAAGGAACAAACCCTATCGATTGGAGACGAAACGAAAGCAAAACAGAGAATTTGTTGTCATTGACTCAGTTGGTCGCTCAGGGGTTGGTCTCTCCAAGCGACCAAAGGTGAGAGACCAACGCACTGCTGTACGGATAGAAAACAAATATTGTTAGAACTTCTTCGTTTGAAGTACGATTACTCCGAAATTGTAAGGAGAGTTCCACAAAAACATACTAAGACTATCTATGATGATCTAAGCTTCAAACATGGTCAATGGAATATAATTCTAAATCGAATCATAAAATAGGGTTCTTACCGAAATCAGTCCGTGTATCTCACGGAAAGACTAGAGAGAAAGGGGTTTCACTCTAGGAAAGAAAGAACATTAGTTCAAAATCAAGAATTTGCATTGGGAAGGTCTTACATGAAATAGTAATCAAGCTCTTCGAATGGATACCCATTCTTGAAGGATACCCTAGAATTTCCCCTCAAAATCAATCCACAACAGATTCACAAAGTGATAGAGGGAAAAGGATCCACCCTAAAATTATGGGGATAGAAGGGAAGGTCAAGGTAAAGGTATGAGACCTTCCTCATAATCACAGAGGTAGATAGAAGACAACCTTATAGAAGAGGATTGGATGGATAAACTCTTACGGATGCTTGGGGATCTTCCTTGGCTTCAAAGCTGAGGTTCTTCCCACATTCTCTACAGGATTTAGAACATTATGGGATGACATTAGAACGAAAAACACTTAAATAGGGCTTCAAAAACCTAATTTCCAAGGAATTGACCAAACTTCCCCTGTCACCTTTGGTCGGTCAGGTTTGGTCGCTTGGAGCGACCAAGCTTGCCAGTAAGGTCAAAAATAGGTCTTTGGTTCTCTGAAATCCATAAACTCCACTGGGACTTATTCCAACATAGAAAAGGGTCTTACCTAGCATTGTAGGACCTTCCAAAGGTGTCAATATTGTATCTTGGTTCGCCTTTCAAGTCAAACTTCATTCTAATTAAATCATCATCCAAACTCACTCGGGGTTTCCATACTAAGACCTTCATCATCAGCCTCAAGGGTTCTAGGTCAGACCTAATGGGTTCAAATTTGGATGGCCCACAATTGTCTTCTTCCTTCCCTTCGGGTCTTTGAATTTACACTATGGATTTTTATATTAGGGTTAGGTGGGATTTCACACCATGCTTGTCTTTTCTCCCTACATCTCAGCTCATTAGGTCCATCACTAGCTCATTTAGTTTCTTCAATTTGAAATATATCAGCCTTCTATATTGAAGCATCTAAAGGCCTCCATTGAAAATGATTATGCCACCTCAAATAACTTTAATGTAGCTTATCAAATATCATTGCTACTCCAAACCAGCTCTAACATGATCACTTCATTCTTTATCTTTCCTTGCTTTGCCATTCATTCACCTTAACATCCTCATCTCCATCACACTAGATTTTATCGATCTAATATTTCTTAATTGCACAACATTATGCACCATACATCATAAACAGCTCCAAATGCATTTTACTCCATTCGTCCATTCTATTTTTATTCTTTGTGAAACACTATCCTTTATATCACCTTCTCTATTTACGATCGAGCCAAGAAACATAAAAGAATCTCTTTGCTGAAGCTTTCTCTCATCAAATTTGAACACCTCATCTTTCATTCTAATTTATTCAAGAGTACATACAACATACTCTATCTTTGTTCTACATAGCTTAAAACATTTCTACTCCAACTTTAACAACCTCTATAACACCTGTGTCAATCCTTATTTTTTTTTTCATCCACCAGATCATTATCATTAGCAAAAATAATGCACTAAGGAATCTCATCTTGAATGTTTCTTGACAGATAATTTTTGATAAACATATAAAGGATTAAAGTAGATATTGTAAAACAATTGTAGATGAGAAACACTTGTCACCGCACCATCATTTAAATCTCGATTACGTCCACATATTAAGTTAAGGCATTACCTTCTTTAATTCATCAGAAAAAATATTACCTTCTTTAGTACTTACCAAAGGAAATCTCTTGGACTTTACATAGGCTTTTTCTAGGAAGAATCAAGATTAAATAATAGTATCATTGGTTCTTGTGACCTTGTTTAAGGGGTTATTCCAAAAAGTTGCATGCTAAAAATGGCATGGGGAAGAAAGGGAGAGAAAAAGAAATAACATTTAAAATCAGAAGAATTCATTCTAGGATACCAACCTTTGTTAATATGTTTGTAGGTTTTTTATGGTAATGCACATGTTTTTAGTTTGAAATAGCACTTTATACACCATTTTTTGGCCACATCTACAAAATTTACATACTTGAAAGCAATAGGCTTTAATTCTTTAGCTCCAGAAACCAATTCGGTTCATCTTAATGGTGACTATCGATTCTCTACATGGGAAATAGCACATGGAACTTGATATGGATGCTTCATCCACAAAATGAGAGAGTAGAATCATATCTGGATATGCTAATCCCAAATAGTAAATGCAATGGAAGTAAAAATGGATCCACATAGTTGCTCCTCCAAGCTTTTTGTCACCATTGGATTCTCAATCACGAGGAAATAGAATAGACCCACAACCCAAATACCTTTTGTATATTGGCGGTCAAAGTACAAGATCAAATCAAGAAGAAGAGAGTAGCCAAATCTATGTTTTCCTTTCTTCCTTTCTTTCATTTCTTGGAGAGAGAGAGAGAGAGAGAGAGAGAGAGAGAGAGAGAGAGAGAGAGAGAGAGTGTGTGTGTGTGTGTGTGTGTGTGTGTAAAATCCAGCCCTATTCTAACCCTGACCCTAACCCGGATCCACTGTTGTTTTTAGGTCCGAAGACCCGAAGCGGTGATAGAAGAGACTTATGGACCCTTTTAATTGATAATTATGAGTCAGAGACCAAGCCCATGGACATTGACGATGATACCCCTTACTTGAGTACATTGTCGGTCTTTAATGAAAGTCTGCGCATCGGAGAAGAATGATTTAGTTGATGTACCTAATGAACTCTCGTGCACAATCCAAAGGTATTTCCCGAAACTAGACTTCTTTATTGAATTGTAGAAGAAAACCCCATTCAATTTGACCTTGTATAGCCCTCCAAGTCCTTGTTTGAAGTTGCTGAACTAACCTGATTTTCTGCTGAGAAACATTTTGGTCGATCCTCTTTAGTCGATGCCATCGACCAAGGACCATCGACCAAAGTTTCCCAGTCAGACAAGTTAATGATTCTTTGGAATATTCCCTATTCTATTTATACTAGCCTCGTGTTTTGAGCCCTATTGCAATCATTTTCACTCCTGAGAACGTGGGGGAGCTTCCTAAAGCAACTCCTAGGCATTTGTGAAGGAGACTCCACCAAAATTCATTGTTAATCATTGTTTCTTGTCTTCATCTACAACTACAAGGTATGATTCATCATTCCACTCTCTATTCTATCTTTTTCTATTCTTTTCTATCCCTCTCTTGCTGTTGAGACCTTGGAGATGGTGTTGCGACCTTGTAACCATCACTCCAAGTGTCCAATCATGTTTAACCTATGATCCTCTTACCTATCTATTGATGCTATGCCCCCATTTCAAGCCTAGCACATACATTCTTTGATTTTCTTCTTAACATCATGCCATTTTGTACAAAACTGAGGTATATAGTATGCTATGTACATGTTTATCACTAGCATATGATCCTAATCGAATTTCTATAGGTTCCCTTAGCTAATGCATGCCTTTTCAATGTCAATGCAATCAATTTCAATTCATGCTATGATGCTTGTCTCTTGAACTTAGTAGCTTAATTTGGGGCTTTCTATTTAGACCATTGGATTATGTTAATTCCTTGATTTGTAGTGTCCTCATACTGTTCTTAAGCATTCCTCCAAGTTACGGATCGATCTGAACCCCGGAAGACCAATTTTGGACCAAAACTCACTATTCTGTCCCGAAGACATTTTGGTCGATCCTCCTTGGTCGATGCCATCGACCAAAGTTGTTGCTGACAGCAACCTTAGCCAGTTTGGACCCGTTTAACATCCGATCTTCCCGATTTCTTCTCTAACTTATTATTGATGTTTGTTTAGGGTCTTAACATTACTTTTGGACTATTTCTTGGTAATTCTCGATTCATCATCAACTCAACCTAAGGTAAGGATGGTTAACTCCATAAACATATAGGCCATAAATATATGCTTGGTGCTTATACTTAAAGAACATAGTCTCTTAATTACCTTGATTATTATAGGACTGTTATACATGTTTTAGAATAGTAGCATAATGATTTCTTATGCTCTTGTTAGAATGGTTTATTACTCTTGCTATTTATATTCATGATGGATCAATTTGATATTATAATTTAATTCTTATCATGAAGATGTATTGAATGTATGAGAAATGATGGACTTGAATATGTGATTGCCTAAGTATAACTTGGGATTGGGGAGTGTCCTATTGACGCTTCTGTCCTTGGGCATCGGAGGGAATAGTATGGGATGTTCTCTGAAGGTGCCTATCGACACTTTCCCAGGTTATTGGATGACATACATAGGATTGTCTAGTTGTGTGGCTAGGATTGTCCTTGTCGTCTCAGACCCGAATTGGAAGGGCATTGAGACCGAACGACCCGTGGTAGTGTATGGTTTGATGGGCGCTCAAGACCGGTAACCAACCCGGGAGAGGACATAAACCATGCTACGGATACCCGAAAGGGGCCATTTATTGGTAGGGTTGCAAATAGCTAGACTTGGGCTCACGGGCACTCAAGACCGGTAACCAACCCGTGAGAGGACGTGAGAGCTTCCCGTTTACTATTTGTGGATGACTAATAGGGTTGATGAGTACGTAATCTAGGATTACGCTGACTCTAGTGTGAAGGATACCGGAAAGGATCGCGCCAGGCGCGAGGAATGGACGTATCTGGATCTGACTTGATACGACTGAGTAGATGACTTGCATTGGGCTAGGCTTTATTGTGACATGCGCCAATACTTATACCAAATGGTGATGTGAGAGAGCGGTGACTGATTCCCCTACCATGGTTTGAGAGGACTTTACCCAATTACCACGGCATTCCCAAGATACAGAATGGGTTGAGGGAGATTGACTGACTACCCAAGGAAGTATGGTGCTATGACTTATAGCATGTCTACCATAGAGACTAGCATTCATAGAGTTAGAATCATATTTGCATCATATGTCTCATATCACATTGCATTATGTTATGTTATGTATTTCTAGGATGTTAAATTATGGAATAACTGCCTTGCTGAGTTCTTTGAACTCATTCCTTTTGTGCAAATGTTGTTAGATTATCCTGCAGGTACTGAAGACTCTGATGGCACATTCTTCGAGACGGACTTTGATTCCTCATACTACCCTATGGGTGGTAGCTTCGGTGAAGATCAGAGTTTTGGTGCCGAAGAGGATTACTCTTTGTACCAGGGTTAGCCCCACTATTGTGCGGGAGCGGCATAGCTAGGCTTTCTTCGTCCACACCTATGAGGAGACGATCATTAGGATAGAAGAAACCCTTGTCTAGTGCCCCATTTCCCTGGTTTATTATGGAACATTTGGATAGGTAATTAACTTTCTCTGGATTACTTTTTTAAACTTGGGATTGTAATTAACTAGATTATTACTACATTTCCGCTGCTTTGAGAGAGTGATTTTTACTTATTCTATCATCCTTATGATTACACGTATACATTGATATTATCTATTTCCGCACTCTGATTAATTGAATCTTATCTAATTCATGATATATATTATCTGTTGCTTTTACCTTGATTATTATTGTTCATGATTGTGTTATCGTGTATGTGGGAGGCATGGTCCCTCGATTCTTGATCCTTGGACTGTGGATCACATTCCCGGGCATGCCAGATAGGGTACCGGCTGGGTGGATGTGACATTGACATGCACCAATACTAACAACAATGGTGATGTGAGAGAGCGGTGACCTAAACCCCAGCCATGGAATGCTGAGAGCAATGCGGACCCAACTACCATCGGCAGACCCAAGATACCAAGATGGTTGAAGGGGAGTGATTGAGACCTACCCAAAGAAGTATGTTGTAATGACTTAAAGCATGTCTGCCAATAGAGACCAGCATACATAGAGTTAGAAGCATATTTGCATTGTCCATTTCATATCATTTTGCGTTTTTGTATGATTTGCCTTCATGTGTTATTATGTTATTATTGATTGAACTGCCTTGCTGAGTTCTTTTGAACTAACTCTTTTTTGCAACATCTTTTGTTAGACTTTTCTGTAGGTACTACTACTATTGACTATGATGGTCAGTACTATGAAGACCAAGTTGATGATTCATATGGTACTCAAGGTACTGGTTATGGTGACTACGTCGGTGAAGACTATCAGTACAAGACTGATACTTATCAGGAGTAGTTCGACTTGAGCACTTGTGTGCCAGCGATGAGACATCGTCTCATTCTCTTTTTGATCTTTTATAGTTTCGTTGAGACCTTAGTTCTTTGTTCCCCTTTCTTTTATGAACCACTTGTAATCTTTTTGAGCTACTTTTCTACTACTGCTGTGGAGTGAGTTTTCGCCTCATTCTACATTTTTATTTATTCTATTGGCATCATTTTCCGCACTCTGATTGTATTCTTGATCTTTTGTTTAATAAAGTTAACAGTTGATTTAATCTTGTTTTTCATTATATTATTGTAAATGTAGGAGGATGACTTCCTCGAATACTAGATCTTTGGGACTGTGGATCACACACTCGGGTATTCCAGATAGGGTACCGGCTGGGTGGATGTGACATACACTGATTCACTTTTTCTCATTTTCTCATTTTTGCACTTGGAAGATTGAAAAAGAAAAATCAATATTTTGGGTTAAGCTTCAGTGGAATTTGATTTGGAAACATCAATCATTGTGAATTCCCTTGTTTTAATTTTGGAGTTTGCCAAAGTTTGTATTTTGTGATTCATTTTTCATTCTGCTTTGCAGTTTGAGTTTTCTTTTGATCTTTTGTTTCAAAATACTCCCCTCTGCTGCAGTCAGGGAGGGAAAATATTAGAGAACTAGAGTCGAGAGAGGAAAGGGAATACAATAGATGGACGAGAGTAAAAATTGGTTTTGTAAAAAATATTTGAATGTGCATTCGTAATTGACTTTTTTCTTATATTAGAAATAGACGTTATTGATTACAAATTCAAGGGCATATAAATCTAATTTACTTTATTTAAAGTATTATTTGAATTTCAATTGATAGGAAAACCCACAATTTCTTCGCTAAGAGCTGTTGATCTTGCCAACCAAACAATTCTGCTGATAAGAGGAAAATTGCACTGAACCGATTGGACTGGGTTCATAACCTTCGTCCTAGTCGGACCATGACCAAAACCCACCAAAACCTAATATAAACGATCATAAGGGCACCGCGCTTTAGTTATCAGTCTGGTACAACCTCCCGATTATCGCGGTAGACGAAGCTGACTTGTAGGAGGCAACTATCAGCAAAGCGATGAGGAAATCGTGCTGAGATAGGTAACTACTTGCGTCCCCGAATATTTAGGGAAAAACCCTAAGATCGGACGGCCACCGAAAGAGATCGAGAATTTACTTAACGATCAAGAATTGGAGGTAAGGTCTATATAAACAAGTGATCAACTCACTCTAAAGGTAACTCAATTGTTCCTCTTCCATTCTATCTCTCAATTAAGCTCTGCAACTCGCCAAAGCTCTATGGTGTTCCAACTACTGACTTAGCCTTCGGAGGTGGCCTCCCGACCCCAGGGCCGGGCCACGTCTAACTTTATTTTGCAGGTCATTCATTAGTGATCTAAGGGCTGAGCAGATTTTGGACGCGTCATTTGGTGCCGTATGTGGGAAACTTGATCAAAAAGCCATCGTGCAAATCAAATCAGAAATGGTAGATCAACCCTCCGAATAATAATGAGGTGATCAAATTCCCTTGTGAGGTAATACTACCTTCAAATTCTCTTTTAGAGTAATCCAACCATAAGGTACATCTTACATTCCTCTCCTCTTTAAAATAATAATTTTTCATGAAGATTGAGGAATTATTTATCTTTACATTATTCCCGAATCGAGATTGCGAAACCAAGAAAATTTAGCGGAATTCGCTTAGTTTTTTGGGATTTGATCACTCCATTGAGCATATCACATCAATTTATAATATTATATTACTGAGGATAGAAGTTCAAAATCACATGCTACAAATTTTGTAAATTACCCTTTTAGATTTAAGGAAAGGGAAGATTAACCTTACCGGAAGTAAGAACTTCAGACTATTGCTGCTCTCTGGGATGTGGAAGCTTTTCCTCTGATATAATCTTCCCGGAGTATGATCTTCTTGATTTCACATTGATGTTGCTGCGGAATCCTGTGGGCAGGGATTTTGTTGTTATGGGCAGCAAGGTAATTACAAAAATAAACTAATCAGCGCCTCCACTGTGTGAAACACTCTGCTGTATGGCTGGAGTTTATCTAGAAAATTGGACGTCAGACAAGTGGGAAGGCATTTGTTTCTAATCCAGCCTGAAAATCAAGAGGAGATTCACCATGCTATACATAATGGTCAAGTGAGTAGTTTGAAATCACTTGCTAATCATTCAAAGGTGGGATCAAGAAATCCCAGTTGAAAGAATTTTATACAATACTTTTGCTGTGTGGTGTTTAGTTAACTCTATACCTTCCTCTGGCGATGAACAACTCACCATAATAGTCTGGTTCTTTGCGAACGCTAATGGTTACTTCTTTTTAATTCTTAATTGCTGAATTGTTAACCTAACATGTTCGGTCTTTTGAGATTTACCAAGAAATTAATAGCAAGATGAGATAAGAACTTTGATGATGGAGTTTAGTTCATATGAACCTACTCTCCGGGACTCTGGATAGAGTCCGATTTTCACTATGGGTTGAAAAGAACTTACAAATCAGGGAAATGAAATGTACACAGGATAACCGTATAATGGCAACCAAATATGCTCAAACCTCCATCGAGTCTCCCTTTCCTTGTGGTGAACACAAACCTTTCAAAGCACCTCAAGAATCCTTCAAGAACGATGACCAGAGACGAAACCAAAGAGTCGAAGCACAGCCATGAACGAATCGCCAGAGAGCTCGTGAAATCCCCAAATCAGAAACCCCAAATTGAGTTTGCAACATAATGAATTAAACCAGCCCAACAAACACATATACAAATCAAGTGAACCAGCCGGTTCAACCGAACTAACTTAACCCATATGGAATGCCCAGATTACCCTTACAAATCTCCCCCTTAATCTGTAAGCCTAAACAATATCCATAGAAGACCGGGATTCAACCGTCATCGTCCAAGTGTACCTGCAAGATACAAAAGAAAAAGAGACCAATGTACAAAGCAAACACAAATATGCAAAATACCTAGACATGCACTAACCATGCAACACCAAAGGACTCACTGCAGGCACACCATGCAACAAATGCAACAGGTAGAGAAACCCTTAAACAACAACTCATAGTTCACAACTCTACCAAACAAACATGGAGAGTACACATGCACAAACCATGCATATACCTCATAAGAGAGATAAACAGAACAAGAGCCATAAAAAATTGAGCAGCATCTCCCCTAAAAATGCAACATATGCAAACCTGATAAAACAGAAAATACCACAAGACACACACCACAACCTAAAAGAACAAGTAATATACAACTCAAGACTACAGAAAATATATAAACTAAGAAACAACATCACCTATTCCCAACAAATCAAGACAATATAAGAATTTGGAAAGAGGTAATGACTTGGTACCACAATCTGTAGGATTATGCTCAGTACTTACTTTTTCAATCAAAAGTACACCATCAGTTATTTTCTCTCTAAGGAAGAAGTACTTAATATCAATATGTTTGATCCTATCATGATAAACAATGTTTTTACACAAGAAAATAGCACTTTGATTATCAACAAATACAATAGGCTTAATCTTTAAAATACCCAATTCACATAACAAGCCATTTAACCATATGCACTCCTTCACACATTCAGATGTAGCAACAAGCTCAGCCTCTATAGTAGACAAGGCAACTACAGGCTGTTGTTGCACCTTCCAACTGATGCAATTACCAGATAACATGAAGAAATAAGAAGATAATGATTTCCCGTTATCTTTATAACTAGCATAATTAGAGTCAGTATATCCTTCCAAAATTAGGTCACTAGATGTGAACTTGAACACAAGACCTTTATGAACACTACCTCTCAAATATCTCAAGAGCCACTTGAGAGCAAGCCAGTGTTCCTTACCAGGATTGGACATAAATCTACTCAATACACTAACATGATGAGCAATATCAGGTCTAGTACATATCATGAGATACATAAGAGAACCTAAAAGACTAGAATAAGGGACTTTTGACATTTCATTCTTTTCAAAACTATTTCTAAGACAATGATCATTAGAAAGTTTAAAATGTGCAGCTAAAGGGACATTCACTGGTTTACAATTTAACATATTAAATTTCTCAAGAACCTTTAGGGCCTGTTTGGTTACATGAGTCTGGAGATTTCAAATATCTAGAGATTTCAAATCTATGGAGTTATAATTTATAAAATTAAATATTTGGATGTGGAATGAAATTTGTAAATTCATCCTAAAAAATTATTTAATCGACATGATTTTTGTGAATGTACAAATGTATAGTTTTTTTGAAATCTCTGGATTTCACCCCTTACCCATAAATCTACAGATTCACGTTTTTAGTATAAAAAGGTAAATCTCTAGATTTCATGAATCTAGAGATTTTTACAACCAAACAGGTATAATTCTTAGATTCATGAATCTAGAGATTTCAAATCTCTGGATTCATGTAACCAAACAGGCCCTTAGTAAATATAAACTTTGGTAAATGATCATTGTATCCTCCCCTCTTAGCTAGACAAATAGCACTTACACCCCCTCTTAGTTGGATAATATCACTTCCCCCCTCTTACCTGCAATTATCAAACACCTCCCCTGCTAATTTTTTCGTTATTTAACTTTCCGTAATATTTTCTAAAACCCCAAATACCCTTGGCGTTAAACTACTAAATTCCCTTATTAATATTATTAAAATCAAAACCCTGTTAAAACTTTTCTTTAATTATTAAAATCCCCATCCCATTTTTTAAAAATTTGAAACATTTCGTATTAGTCAGGTTGGGGGGTATTTGTTTCCTCTCTTTTTGGGTTTTTTTTGTTTGATTTTTTTTTTGGGGTTGTTGGGTTTTAGTAATTGTTTTTTTTTTTGGTGTTTTGTTTTAACATTTTTTTTTTTTTTGTTTTTTTTTTTTTTTTTTTTTTGTTTTTTTTTTTTTTTTTTTTTTTTTTTTTAAAATTTTTTTTTCCCCAGGTTTTTTTGGGGTTTTAGAAATTTTGGTGTTTTTTCGGTCGAGGTGTTTGTTGTTTGCTGGTGGGGGGGGGGGGGGGGGGGGTGGGGGGGGGGGTTGGATGACATTGTTCCTCCCCTTATTCCTATATATTTCAATCCCTAGCACCTTCTTGGCTGTCCCAAGTTCTTTCATTTCAAATTCAGATTTTTGTCTTTGACATCTTGAATAAGATTAGAATCAACACAAGCAATCAATATATCATCAACATAAAGTATTAGATACAATACAACAGAATTTGAAATGAGAAAATAGAGGAATTAACTCTCACAAGCAAAAAATGTAAAAAACATTTTCCCAAAACCCCCCCCCAAAACAAATGAAATCAAACCGTTTGTTCCATTGCCTAGGGGCTTGTTTGAGGGCAAAAAAAGGGATTTTAAAAAAAAAAAACTAAAAGACCCACCCCCCATTATCGAGATGCCTAAAGGAAGTTGCATATAAATCCTTTCTTCTAAGTTGCCATGAAGAAAGGTAGTTTTGATGTCCATTTGCTCTATTGTCATTTTTGCCTGAGCAACTAGGGACAACAACAACCTTATAGTCTTATACTTGGCAACAGGAGAAAAAATTTCATCGTAATCCACCCCTTCTCTCTGGACAAAACCTTTAGCAACTAGTCTAGCCTTATATCTTTTAGAGTTGTTTACTCCATCATCTTTGATTTTAAATATCCACTTGCAAGGCAATAGCTTTTGGTCCTTGGGCTTATCAACTAGTTCCCAAACTTGATTTTTATTCAATGATTCCAACTCCTCATTTATGGCTTGAACCCATAAATCCTTATCCTTGGAATCTAAAGCTTCCTCATAGGAACTAGGTTCATCAGACCCAGACTCAGAAACTGAAACATCAATTTCAAGGGCAAAGTTGGCTAAATACCTTTTAGGTGGCCTAACCTCTCTCCTCACTCTATCTCTTGCCAGCTGATAACTACTCAAATCAGAAGCCTCACTCAGCTCTTCAGTGGAAGTCACAAAAGAGGGCATTGGCCCACTAACAATATCAGAAACCACAACCACAGGCTCATTATCACTAGAGTAAGGTTGAGGTAAAGTCAAGGGTTCTTTAAGTTTACTACAATCAATAGCCTGAATAGGATTAAAGGAAACATCAACCTCCTCTAAGTCAAACTGAGTGAAATCAGTCATTCTTTGATCAAGTGGATTAAGATTAGTATTGTCAATGGACAAGCAAGGGAATACACTTTCTCTAAAGAGAACATCCTTACTCACAAAGGTCTTAACACCAAGTATAGATCTATCCCACAATTTGTAGCCTTTCACTCCCTCAGGATACCCCAGAAAGATGCTCTTCTTACTCCTAGGCTCTAATTTGCCAATGCTCTGATGAGCAAAAGCTTCACAGCCAAACACCCTAAGGTAGCCTAGCTTGGGGGGTTTCCGCCACCACATTACCTCAAGGGGTTTAGACCCTAGGGTTACAGAAGGACACCTATTGATCAGGTGAACAGCTGTAGTCACAGCCTCACCCCAGAACCCCTTGGGTACCCCAAAACTAATGAGCATGCATCTAGTTTTGTTTAATATAGTTCTATTCATTCTTTCAGCAATGCCATTTTGTTGAGGGGGTATACTTAACTATCCTATGTCTTTGAATACCTTTGTCTTTACAAAACCCATTGAATATTTCATTTACAAATTTTAATCCATTATCAATTCTTAAAGTCTTAATTTTCTTTCCACTCAAATTCTCCACCAAAGCAACCCATTCCTTAAACTTAACAAAAGTTTCATCCTTAGACTTCAACAAGAAAATCCAAGTTCTCCTAGAGTAATCATCAACAAGAGATAGAAAATAGGAGTTTCTACCATAAGACAAGACAGATGCTGACCCCCACAAATCAGCATGAATATATTCTAATATAGAACTAGATAAGTGGGACCCAACCCCAAAGCTCAACCTGTGTTGCTTACATAGGATGCAGGATTCACAAAACTCTAAATTTTCAATTTTATCCTTGCCAAATAGGTCTTGTTTCTTTAGAGCATGCAGGCCTTTATTACTAATGTGTCCCAACCTAGAATGCCACACACTTGTATTGGTTGACTCACTGGACAAACAACATATACTAGAGACACCATCTGGGTATGTACTACCATCAAACACATACAAACCAGACTGAGAATTGCCTTTCAAACATGCATGAGAACCTTTAGAAATAGTAAGAATACCACTAGAGATACTTGTATCAAACCCAGCACTATCAAGGCTACTTATTGAAATTAAGTTTCTCTTCAAGTCAAGTATATATCTAACATCATGCAAAGTGAAAATAGATTTATTGTGAGTGAACAATTTAACAGTACCAATTCCAATCACATCACATAAATCATTATTTCCCATCATTACCTTGGCATTTTCTATCTCAGTCAGGTGTGTAAACCAATGCAAATGAGGACACATATGGTATGTACACCTTGAATCTAAAATCCATCCATCTTGCCTATCACTATCAGATATGGTCAATACTTCACAAATGTCTTCATATATATTAGCTTGACCATTACTAGATCCAAGCATATCAGAATGAGATGTCTCACTTTCTTTCATTTTTCTTTTGTATGCAAAACAATTTTTCTTAAAATGACCCACTTCTTACAGTAAAAGCATCTCTTGGTGCTAGAATCAGACTTATTATTCCCATTGTTGTTCTTGTTGTTATTTGCATGATTGTCATATACTTTACCCTTCCCCTTGGGCTTCCCTTGTTTGTAAGAGCCCTTGCCCTTAACAAACAAGTTTTCCCCACTTCCTTTAGCCTTGCCAAGAAGCCAACAACTCGACTCCCTATTCTTTAGAGCATCAATACATTGGTCAAGGGTAATGTTTTGACAAGCATATTTAATTGAATTCTTAACAACAAGATAGTCATTATGAAGGGAATTTAACAGGATAATAGACAGGTCTTGGTCATCTAATTTTCTCTTTTCCCCAGTACTGGCCAAGTCTTGAACTAATTTCTTAAACACATCTAGGTTCTTATCTAGACTGATAGCAGGGTTCATTTTAAACCCATACAATCTTTCTTTTAAATAGATCCTGTTACCTAGGTTCTTTTTCTGGTAAATTTGTTCAAGCTTATTCCACACCTTGACAGGGGTATTGTCCTCTTCATCTAAACACCTGATAACACCATCAGTGATGTTTCAGAGCATGCAATCTATTGCATTCTTCATCACTTCAGTCCTCAACATAGGATAAATGCTTTTGAAGAAAGTGTCTGGATCATCTATTGACCTAAGGAGTTTCTGTTGTGCCAAGAGAGCCTTGACTTTTCTTTTCCATATTCCAAAATCCCCAGTCCCATCAAACTTCTCTATGTCTACCCTGGAACCCCCCATAGGAGTATCCAAACTTAGGTACTTAGGGTTTTCTCCTAGACCTACAGCTCTACTAGAGATAGTGGTGACCACACTCGGAGGAGAATCCTCCCTTGGTAGACTTAGTCCCTTGCTAAACTCCACTTTGGAGCTGGTAAATCTCACAAATCAATATATACAAGAAATGATTCAAGAATATTGATTTGAACAATTCTAAAAAATTAATTGCAAAAATTATCAATCACAATTCATTAGATAAATATCTACTAGATATACATCAACATTTTAATTATAAACTTGTTATACATGCAGCCCATATAGACCAAATATAGTGCTAGATTAACAAAACAAAATTGCAAGCATATATAAAAAATTAACAATTGTATTCCAGATTAATTCAGCAATTAATTCTAAATAGAGTTCAATCTCATAACTAGGCTATCAATTACAGAATTAACCAGTCTTATTAGCACATCATATGTAGAGAGCATAAACAGTGGCCAAATTATACAGACCAAAAAACCAACAGTGGCAGAAATTATACAAAAACAGATTTATATGATCAAACTCTAACCAAGATGGCCAGAAACTATATAAAATCAGATGTATATAAACAAATCCTAACCACCAGAGGCAGAAACTATATAAAATCATATTTATATGAACTAATTCTAACCAGCAGAGGCAGAGACTATATAAAATCAGATATATGTTATCAAATTCAAACCAGAAGTAGCAGCCGAAGCATTTTATGAACCAGATTAATCCAATAATCTAACCTACTAACCATATGAGTTTATATGAATTAAATTAGATGGAAAACACCAAGAAACCCTAATTTAATTCCACCGAAACACCTACCTTGGCTCTGATGCCAATTTGTTAACCTAACGTGTTCGGTCTTTTGAGATTTACCAAGAAATTAATAGCAAGATGAGATAAGAACTTTGATGACGGAGTTCGGTTCATATGAACCTACTCTCCGGGACTCTGGATAGAGTCTGATCTTCACTATGGGTTGAAAAGAACTTACAAATCAGGGAAATGAAATGTACACAGGATAACCGTATAATGGCAACCAAATATGCTCAAACCTTCATCGAGTCTCCCTCTCCTTGTGGTGAACACAAACATTTCAAAGCTCCTCAAGAATCCTTCAAGAATGATGAACAGAGACGAAACCAAAGAGTCGAAGCACAGCCATGAACGAATCGCCAGAGAGCTCGAATCGCCAGAGAGCTCGTGAAATCCCCAAATCAGAAAACCCCAAATTGAGTTTGCAACATAATGAATTAAACCAGCCCAGCAAACACATATACAAATCAAGTGAACCAGCCGGTTCAATTGAACTAACTTAACCCATATGAAATGCCCAGATTACCCTTACATGAATGTTGATGAAGGATTAATGGTTACTCAGTTATACATATGGGTAAGGGTGTCAATTTGGTTAAAAAACCGTTAAACCGTACTGTACCGAACCGTTTAAACCGTACCGTACCGAACCTTTTAAACCGTACCGTACCGAACCGTTTCTAAATTCAGTATGGTTTTTACAGAAACCGAATTTGGTAATTCGGTACGGTACGGTTATGGTATAAGGTATCATACCGTTGGTAAATACTATTTACCATACTGTTAAACCGATTACCGATTACCGTTTACCGTACCGTATTTTATACCGTATACCGTAAAGTTATTAACCCTTTAAAGTTTAAACCCTAAACTCATCTCACACTTCACTTCATACCCACCTTACAGCCTCAATCTGCTTAATGAAAAGAAATTCAAGCACGGTGTAGATATAAACATACAAGGAGACCCAATGGATTATCAAGTTAATAATGGCTTTGATCCAACTAGACAAGCTTATGACCCCAATCAGGGAGGCTGGGCTGCCACATCTAGTTCTTGTCCTGATGGCTTGTTTGATGGCCATTCTTATGCAGGCATGCATTTGATAACATGCTTCATTTTTATAATTAGGTTTTCAGGTTCTTTATTCCTGGTAGTGATCCTTGTTCTGCCAAGTACCACTAAACTCTTTAAGTCTATCTAAAGTTGTTGAAGCTTCCCAGGTAAAGATTGGCATCCCAAGCAATCCCAGTATAAAGGACTTTGTGGTTTTTGTTTCATATGTTTTGAAGGTCCATTGAGTTTTTTTCCTTTAAGTGACCAAGTCATTGGCCATTCCATAATGCATTATAACTGAAGCAAGGAAGCCAAGACTGGTCATTGGCCATTCCATAATGCATTATAACATCATTGGCAAGATGTTTAGAATGGTGGTTGTATTAATTCAATGACAATTCAACCTCACGGGTTGAGATATTTGAATTTTAAGTAATTTGCTGTTAGTTTTCTGTTTAAGTTAGATTTTTCTCACTTGTTCCCATACAATACCGTAACAAAACCGTACTGTATACCAAACCGTGCCATTTTTCCATACCGATTTTATACCGGTTTCATACCGTACCGTTTTTTAAAATACTGTTTTCATACCGTACCGTATAAATATGGTACGGTACGGTTATGGGGTTTTCAAATTCAATACCGTACCATACCGTACTGAATTACTGTTACCATACCGAATTGACACCCTTACATATGGGTACTTGTTATTTGCACACAGATGGATATGCACTTATAACACTAGAGCCTGGTGTTAATCCGCTGCTACTCTATTGAAATAGGACAGATTTGTCTACTAATTGTTATTAGGAATTATGGAAATGCCAATCCTATTAATTCTACTAGTTACTATATGCTATAAGCAGTGTAGTTTACCTCATATTTGTCATATTAAACATAAATTGTCTGATTATAATATGATCCAATGCATTTCGTTTGAAACCAAATCCATCGAATCTCTGCCGATCAACATGTTTCAAAAAAGAAATTGTTGAATAGAATCCACTCTTCGTTGAAGCATGGAGGGGTATAGCAGAGTAAGGTGAGAATCTTTTCTTGCAACCGATGCGAATCTGATGTTCTCGAAGTTAAGAACGGAGAGAGACTTTCTTATAATGGAATCAAGTCCAGCTTGATTACTTACCTCACGGGACTGCTTTAGCGGTCGATGGTGGCAGCGGCAGTAAACATTAATACCTGAACAACTCTCTATATTTGGTAGCACTTGTACAAGGCATGCACTAGTCATAGACACGAGCTTTTGGTGCTGATCAATTTGAGGTTACAGATCCAAAGAAATGCAAGTCATTAGGAGGAAGAAATTGTTCAGCTTCCCCCTATTGATGACTTGTTAGCAACATGCACTAGACTTTTGCAGATGGAGGAACCATGGCCTTTTCCTGTTCGGGACTTACTTGTGATATTGTGCTCCCAACATGATGGTCAATACAGGTCAAAAGTTATTTTCTTTGTTATTGCACATGTTAAGCTTTGTTATTTGCTATATGCTGTAAGTTCAATTTCGGACAGTAGAAACAGCGCAATGCTATCTGCTCTATGTTCTTGCATTATTTCTTCATAAAGACGTGGCTACTAGAAGCTGCAAGCCAAAATGGGCTGGTCAAGATTGCTTCAGATTTGCTTGCTCAGTGGAATCTTCGCATGCATGATGGGAATGAAGTCCAAGTTTCAAAGTGGGTGACCATTGCTTTTCTTGCAATAGATAGAATGCTGCAAGTGGATCCCAGAGCAGCTTCCAAAAAAAAAGACGTCATTGTTATCTCCTTCTACATTTGCCTCTCCGATCTACTTTTTCCCTCCCTTTCTCTCTCAACCAATTGCAAGAAAGGGCTTTGATTTTTCAGGTGGTATCGATATCTTGGAGGAGACGAACATGTCTAGTTTTTTTAGTTTCTCGACAATGAAAATTTTAAGGAAACTGTTCACAAGTAAAAATGATTATTTTGTTTCTGTTTTCCAGAGATTCATTTTCTAATGTCTCTGCAGAGTCGATACTACATCCTCTTAATCACTGTCAAGTGCGAATATTGAAGGCTCACCACTTGTGCGGTTCCATGTCTCGGAGGTGATCTCGGCCATAATACTTGGGGAACGAATGCCTTCTTGGAGTCATCGCCCTCTCCAAGGCTCTCGTAATTTGATAAATGCAGAGCTTAGCCCATGAGGCTGCATCATGGTCACGACATGCCTGCTCTAGCTTCTCATTAATGGAGAACTTCGGAATAAACTCCTAAAGTCGGACGGCCATGACCACGATCACCCAACAGAAAATCCCTACTTTTTTGATCAGTGTCTGGCATTTTTTTCTTTACTATATTCAACTAACCAGATGAGTTTACAGGGGCTCACACAAAGATGTCAAAATTCAATCATCGGATGTCACTCAACATACAAGACTATCATATTAATTTATCTTTTAAAGTTCTTTATTACAGATCTAGTTTGCATGGCATGATTTAATTGCTGAAGCAGTATGGCCTGAACTGTTTGTGGACAAGATTGATACTGATACGGAGGAAATATGATTGAACCGGGTTCATACTCGGTTTGACCCTCGACCCCGGTCGAGACGGAGGATATCGTCTCGCTTCCGAGCGAACCAGATCCAGAAGATAGCTTGTTGAGGAAGGAAACAAAATCAGCTACAAGCATGCCCTAATCCGACTTATGGATTAGGTTAATTACCCCAATGACGGCAGGCACAAATTGGCAGCTGTCGCTTATCATCATGGAAGGGATAATCATCAGATAACCTGGAGGTTATCTCAGGAGTCCTCTACTAGTTCAAACTAGTAGAAGTCTATCGCTCAACGGATCTAACTGATAAGATCCAATGACTACCCGAAGAAGGCTCAAGTGCATCCAATGAAGGAGATTCGAAGGTACACTCTATATAAACCTTACTTGCCAACGAGGTGAGGGGGGACTCAGATCCATATACACACTGGTAGACGTAAACTATCAAAGGCTTACGATCTAGATCACTTTTCCCAGTTCTTCATTCCTTAGTTCTGTGTTTCTAGCAGAGCCGTTTGTGATTAAGTTCATCAACTGACTTAGCCTTCGGAGGTGGACTCCCGACCCCCCCGGTCGGGCCACGTCTGACGCTTTCGTTTTGCAGGTCATCACAAGGAGATCTAAGGGTTGAGCATATTTTGGACGCATCATTTGGCACCGTCTGTGGGAAACGACTTGTATAGCCATGGTGACTAGATCGGCAGCAGCCACTGCACAACGCGATACTAGTGTTCAAATTCATGGAGGGAATAATCCAGATATTCCCCAGGGAAGTCTACCACCTCTTGAGGTAGATGGTGGTCAGGGAGGACATAATCCTCCAGAGACATTCCAAGATCAATTGGATCAGGAAAAGATTCAACTGTTGGAGGTGAGTCAAGCACTTCGCATGCTCACCAGACGAGTGGTATTACCACAAGATTCTAATCATCGTGATTCAGGGAGGCGTGCATTGCCATGTGATCAAAGATTGGCTGATGATCGGAATATCGGTCAAAACTTTCGTGAAGGTGACCGAGGGCCTAGGAGGATGGACAATCAACCTAGGCGGGACGATCGGTTCGACAGACCACAGGAAAGTACAACCGATTCAAATACAAGGTTAGATACAGGGGTGAGGACTCACTCGCCGACTGTTAGACGAACCGTTCGTGATGATCGAGCAGTTCACGATGAGCGGAATGTTCGTGATGGACGGGCCGTTCTTGATGATCGAATAGCTCGTGATGATCGTGTTGTTTGAGGTCGTTATCATATTGCTGAAGATCACCCGACTCAGATTGGTCAGGAATTTGCCAACATCAATAAAAAACTAGGGCAGTTGGCTAGGGGAAGGATAACAGAGGATATTTACTCAGTTATTCGGAAGACCCCCTTTGCCGAGCCTGTCACATCCTCCCAGCCGGTACCCTATCTGGCATACCCGAGAGTGTGATCCACAGCCCGAAGATCAGGTATCAAGTAATCAACCTCCCACATAAACAATAACATAATCATGAACAATAACAATAAAAGTGCGGAAGATAAACCATAGATCCAAATAAGGAAAGAATGAATCATATATAAATCAGAGTACTAGATATAATCAGAGTGTCAAAACAGATAAGTAAAGTGAGGCGAAATCCCACTCTACAACCAGCGGAAAAGTAGTTCTAAAAGAGAATAAACTAGACAAAATCTAATCCCAGTAGCAAGTACAATGGGTAACTAAATTGTTCTCCACTTTATAGACAACATCCCTATAAGTATAAATCTCATAAACGGCACAAGGGCGCTTCCACTCAATGGTCGGACTAAGCATCGTACAGAGCATAACCACTCGCAGGATCCTCAGTGTAATTGTTGTAACCGCAATCACCTTCTTGGAGATATGCCTCTTCGCCTTGCACTTCTTCATAGGGACCGTCATAATATTCAGTACCTGCAGAAATAGTCTAACAAACATTGTACAATAAAGGAATGAGTTTCAAAGAAACTCAGTAAGGTAGTTAAATCCATAATAACATAAATAACAGGATTTCAGAACAAACATAAATGCAATATGGTATGAGACAAGCAATGAATGAATGAATCTAACTCTATATATGCTGGTCTCTATTGGTAGACATGCTTTAAGTCATAGCACCGTACTTCTTTAGGAAGGTCTCAATCACTCATCATCAGTTGGTAATGGGTCCGGCATCCCTCGGGACATTCCATGGCTGGGGGTTAAGTCACCACTCTCTCACATCACCATTGGTCTAAGTACCGGCGCATGTCAGGGTAAAACCTAGCCAAATGCAAGTCTTCTACTTAGTTACATCAAGTCAGATCCAGATACGTCCATTCCTCGTCCCTGACGATCCTTTCCGGTATCCTTCACACTAGAGTCCTCATAGTCCCTGACTACGGACTCATCAACCCTATTGATCATCCACATATGGTAAACGGGAAGCTCTCACGTCCTCTCACGGGTTGGTTACCGGTCTTAAGCGCCCGTGAGCCCAAGTCTAACCATATGCAACCCTACCAATAAATGGCCCCCACAATGTGATTCCTGTCCTCTCACGGGTTGGTTACCGGTCTTGAGCGCCCATGAATCCCCATTGCTACCACGGGTCGTTCGGTCTCAATACCCCTCCGATTAGGGTCTGACATAACAGGACATCCTAGCCAAACACTTCTAGACAATCCTAGATATGTCATCCCACAGTTTAGGAAGGTGTCCATAGGGCATCTCCGGAAACATCCCATAATATTCCCGTAGTAGTCCAAGGACAGAAGTGTCAAAAGGACACCTCTCCTTTCCAAACCATACTTAAGCATACACATGCATCAATTCATATCATCACATATATGGTAACTTCATATATGGAAAGAAATCAATAATTACAATCACTTTGTATATAATTGGTAAGTAAATCATACATGAGTCAAATCAATATGATTAAGTAATGCTACTGATATCAAGATAGTACCACAGTAGTATAACATCATAAGAATCTAATTAAAGAAATAAATTAACAAGATTCAAATATAGAAACTAAGATATGCAATTTATGTTGTTAAAGAAGTAACCATCCTTACCTTTTATAACTCGCAAAGGAATCCTAAGAAATCAAGTAAGATCTTGGCAAACTTGAGAAGAAGGTCCTAAACAAGTGTATACAACATATTAGGAAAGATCCCTAACAAAAAATATACCAAAACATCCAACACAGACCAATTCTGGAGTTGCTGTACTCATTGGTCGAGTGGATTGGTCGACTGGTCCATCGACCAATCGATCGACCAATGCAGATAAAGAGCCTAAAAACAGAGTTTTAAGATATAAAATCCGAATTTGGTGGTTCAAAAGGGTACTAATCAAGGGGTAAACTACATCAGTAGTATCCTAACATAAAGGGGACCTCAAAACACTAATCCAATCAAGCCATCAAGATCCAAATTAGGACACAAAAAGTTACCATAATTAGATCAACCATGGATCTTGAAGAATTCAAGATAGAAATCAAAGACAAGAACAATAGAAGAATGGATCATTGCTTCAGGTAAAGGTATCATGAGAAGCATACTTAGATCTTCAAGGAATTAGGCTTAAAAGCATAAATCTAAATAAGGAAACAAAACCTACCATATATGTAACTATCATGATTCATGAAGAAAACATGGTATGGTAGAAGAGAAACAACTAGAGATTGATAGATCATGGATCATGAAAAGAAAACACAGCAATTGTCTACTAACATGATCAATATAGAAGATCCAAGGAGATCAGAATTCAAATCAGAAGTTAAACAAAGACTAGATCATGGTTTGATCATGATTCCTTCAAAAGCTTGCAATGATCATGGTTAAGATCATTGTTTTAGCCATTAATCCTTAGGATGATCATGAGAGACAAGTCCAGAGATGTTTGCAACAGAGAATGCAGCATCTCCTCTACTGTCTCAACTCAAAAAGGAAAGAAAAACAGAGATGGAGGAGAAGAAGAGAGTGTAGACATACCTTTGATGCAAAAGGATGAGTTTCGACGAAGATCCGTCAAGAAAATCACCAAGGATGCAAGGGAGATGACTTGCAGAGGTCTTTGGTTCGTTCCAAAGAGTATGGAGGCAGCAAATACGAAGTAGACTCGAGATTGGACTTAAATAGAGCAAGCAAGACCTAATTGCCAAAGACAGACACTCATTGGTCGAGTGGATTGGTCGATCGGTCCAACGACCAATCAATCGACCAATGTCGACAAAGAATTCCAAAACAGGGAATTGAAGATCCAGATCAAATCAAATCCTAAAGGGGTTTTGCACACCTAACAAATGACTTACCTAATAGGTAGAAATGCCTTCAAACCATGATAGAGAGCACTCCAAGTCCATCAACTAATCCGATCTTCATCAAGATTCAGTTTCCATAAATAGAACTTCATCATCAACTCTCATGGATTCAAAGCCAGACACCAAGTCCTCCACTGGGATGGCCCAAAGCTGACTTCTTACTTTACTTCGGGTCACTGGATTTACAAATAACAAGGTTTCCGGGTCAAGGTTAGGGCTGGGTTTTACATTCTCCCCCCTTAAAGAAATTTCGTCCTCGAAATTGAAAGCGTACCTGTGCTTCCAAAGAGGTAAGGAAACTTCTCCTTCATGTCTTCTTCCTTCTCCCAAGAAGCTTCTTCAGGGGTATGGTTCTTCCACCGAATCCTCACCAAAGGGATGGTGCGATTCCGCAGCTACTTGTCCTTCCTATCCAAGATTTCGGCCGGTTCTTCATCGTAGGTCAAATCAGCACTAAGTCCTTCAGTGCTTGCTGCAAAATGTGTTCCGGATTCTCTATGTATTTTCGGAGCATCGAAATATGAAACACATTGTGAACACCAGCAAGAGGCGGAGGTAATGCTAATCGATACGCAACAGGTCCAACCTTTTCCAAAATCTCGAAAGGTCCAATGAAACGAGGGCTAAGCTTTCCCTTAACATTGAATCTCATCACACCCTTCATTGGTGAAACCTTCAGAAAGACTTTCTCTCCAACTTGAAATTCCAAATCGGTCCTTCTCTTATCAGCATTAGATTTCTATCTTGACTGGGCAGACTTAATCCTTTCTCTTATCATATCTACCATAGCACTCGTAGCTTCAATCATTTCAGGACCTAAGACTTTTCTTTCACCTGTCTCGACCCAAGACAAAGGTGTCCTACAAGTACTGCCATACAAAGCCTTGAATGGAGCCATGCCTATGGTTGCTTGATAACTGTTGTTATAGGCAAACTCAACCAAAGCTAGGTGTTCATCCCAATTACCACCCATATCCACCACACAAGATCTGAGCATGTCTTCTAATGTCTGAATTGTCCGCTCAGATTGTCCATCAGACTGTGGATGATGAGCTGTACTCAAGTTCAATTGGGTTCCCAAGGCCTTCTGCAAACTATTCCAAAACCTTGAGGTGAACCTAGGATCACGATCCGAAACAATACTCAATGGCACACCATGCGGACGTAACCACATTATCCACGTAAAGCCTTGCTAGCTTATCCAGTAGTATGAGTGATCTTCATAGGAATGAAGTGGGCTGATTTGGTCAACCTATCAACAATCACCCACACAGTGTCATTGCCTTTACTTGTCCGAGGCAAGCTGGTCACAAAGTCCATAGAGATATCCTCCCACTTCCAACTAGGAATAGGAAGAGGTTGAAGTAATCCAGATGGGGGTTGTCAAACGGCTTTCACACGTTGGCAAGTCTCACACTTGGCAACAAAATCATCAACATCAGCCTTCAGACCAATCCACCAAAAATGTTCCTTCAAGCCCTTGTACATCTTGGTGCTTCCCGGTGTATAGTAAAGACCGACCGGTGTGCTTCCTTCAATGTTTCTTTCTTAACTTCTTCATTTGCAGGCACGCACAGTCTTCCTCTAAACAATAAAGCACCATCCATGGATATCCGACTCAAGATTCGAAGAAATCTTCTCAACTTTGATCAAAAGTTCTTGATCGGAACTCTGCAGAGCAACAATCTTATCTCTAAGACTAGATCTTGCCGTCATGGCAGAAAGAATAAAATCAGAATTCTCAGGGACAATTTCCAAATCAAAACTCTCAATAGAAGACCACAATGGTAAACTCAAAGCATTCAAATCCAAAGTCTTCTTCTGGTTCTTCCTACTAAGAGCATCAGCAACAACGTTTGCTTTCCCAGGGTGATACTGAATATCACAATCATAATCAGAGACTAGTTCCAACCATCTCCTTTGTCTCATGTTCAACTCCTTTTGGGTAAAGAAGTATTTCAAACTCTTATGATCCGTGAAAATGGCAATCTTCTCACCGTAGAGGTAATGTCTCCAAATCTTCAAAGCAAAGACAACAGCGGCAAGTTCTAGATCGTGAGTGGGGTAATTCCGCTCGTAATCTTTCAATTGCCGAGAAGCATAGGCTACGACCTTGCCATGTTGCATCAGTACGCAACCCAATCCAATCTTTGACGCATCGGTATAAACTGTCATACCACCGGAACTATCAGGTATAGTCAAAATCGGGGCACTTGTCAATCTATCTTTCAACTCTTGGAAATTCTTCTCACAAAGGCCAGACCAAACAAACTTTTCTTCTTTCCTGGTCAACTTAGTCATAGGAGCAGCCAACCGAGAAAAGTTCTCAATAAACCTTCTGTAGTAACCCGCCAATCCAAGAAAACTTCTTATTCCCGTTACCGACTTCGGTCTTTCCCAATCAGCCACAGCTTGAACCTTTTCAGGATCGACACGAATACCTTCGGCTGAAACCACATGACCAAGGAATACTACTCTCTTAAGCCGTAAATCACACTTGCTAAACTTAGCGAACAACTTCTTTTCTCGCAACCTTTGCAAAGTGAAACTTAGATGACTCGCATGCTCTTCTTCGCTCTTCGAATAGATCATGATGTCATCAATGAAAACAATCACAAACTTATCAAGCACATCGTGAAATACTCGGTTCATGAGGTCCATGAACACCGCAAGAGCATTGGTCAATCCGAAGGGCATGACTCTAAACTCGTAGTGACCATACCGCGTTCGGAAAGCTGTCTTGAAGATATCACTAGACTTCACTTTCAATTGGTGATATCCGGACCTTAAGTCAATCTTTGAGAACACAACTCGCACCCTTCAACCGATCGAAGAGATCATCAATTCTCGGGCAGCGGGTATCTATTCTTGATAGTCAGCTTATTCAACTCACGGTAGTCGATGCACAAGCGCATACTACCGTCCTTCTTCTTGACAAACAAGACCGGAGCTCCCCAAGGTGACACACTAGGCTGTACGAAACCTCTATCAATGAGCTCATTCAGCTGATTTTGCAACTCTTTCAACTCAGTAGGAGCCATCCTATACGGAGCTTTAGATACCGGAGCGGCACCAGGGACGAGATCAATAGAAAACTCGACATCCCTGTCTGGAGGCACTCCCGATAGATCATCAGGGAAGACATCAACAAAGTCGTAGACAACCCTGACTTCATCGACTCTTTTCTCCACTTTACCCTTGCCTTCAGATGAAGCATCATCCACTAGGGCATAGACTTGCATCAGTGCGGACAGCACCTTCTTACATATCCTTCTCTTTTCCCCCCGAAATTCTAAGACCGGACTTCCACAAATATGGAACTAAATCTTCTTTGAGGAACAAAGGAACACAGCTTTGTGGGCTGTTAACCAATCAATTCCCAAAATAATATCGAAGTCCTTCATATCAAGAATTACAAAATTGGCTTCCAAGTTCTTCTCACCAATCAACACAGGACATTTAGATAACCCCTTATCTAGTTTCACAACAGGACCAGTAGGTGTACTAATCAATAAACAACTAGACAACTTCTCAGGGATTAGGTTAGTCTTCTTGATGAATGCAGATGACATGAACGAATGAGATGCACCCGTATCAAATAAGACAAATGCAGAAATAGAAGCAACTAACAATGTACCTGTAATCACTTCATGGCTTGGATCCTGCTCAGCACTGGAAATACTGAAAACTCTACCAGAGGGAGGAGCAGGAGCACTCTTCACCACCGGAGAGCAGCTGTCAAAGGCGGGCCGCTTCGGACAGGCACGAGCAAAATGACCAGCTTGCTTGCAGTAGAAGCAAATAGGATTGCTAGGTCCAACAGGGCTAGCTGCAATAGAGGGCTTCTGAACAAAAGGCCTAGCACTTGCACTTGCACTTGCTGGTGGTCGGTTTCCGCCATACTGTCTAAACTGGCCGGGCTGCTGAAAACCCGAGTTCTGACCTACACTCTTAGGCTGAAAGGTAGGAGTGTGGTAGGGTGTAGGTCTCACAAAACGCCGATCATTACGATCCACCAACCCAGAGTTCCTTGGCTGCCAGGGCTTTTGCACACGTGCACTTCCCTTCTCTGTTTCTTCCAATCTCTTCGAGTTCTGCACCACTTGAGCATAGCTCACTATAGGTTGGACTATGAGGTAAGCTTTAATGGCAGGGCGCAGTCCTTTGAAGAACTTTTTCGCTTTGGCGAGGTCATCCTTCAGAGAATCTGGAGCAAAGAAATGAAGCTCCTCGAACTTCTGTTGGTACTCCAACACAGACAGAGATCCTTGTGTAAGAACCATGAACTCAACTTCCTTCGCATCTTTCACCGCCTCGGGAAAGTAATTCATACAAAAAGCCTCTTTGAACAACTCCCGAGTTACAACTCCTGCATGCAAACCTTCCAAAACAGGCCGAGTGGAGATCCACCATGCATCGCCTTCTTGTTGCAACTTCTGCTCAAAGCAAACAGAATCTTCCGAGCTTCCGAGCATTGCAGATGTCGGAAAGCCTTCTCCAACTCACGAAGCCACTTGTTAGGAAACAAGGGGTCCTTGGTAACTCCAATGAAAGTGGGTACTTGCATCTTCGTAAAACTCTCCATCAAAGTAGTATGAGGAGTTCCAGCTAAACCTCCCGCATTCAGGATCGCGGCATGAGGATTCACATTAGCACCAGCTCGAGTCTCATTCTGCAGAGTCATGAAACCCACCAACATCTGGTTGAACTGAGCTGCTTGCTGCTGCATCATATTGCCCATAATGTTGGCAATATCTCGGAAACTCCAACATTCGGGGCACCGGGTATCTCATGGGTACCCTGATCAACATTAGGTATCTCACCACCTCCATGAGGTATTTCACCACCTCCCTGAGGTATTTCACCACCTCCTTGACCACTGGATTCACCACGCCCACTTCTCAGAGTAACCATTCTGCAAAACTGAGAACATCAAAATACCGAAATTCGAAGTTTCAATATAAACCACAAGTCCAAATGATTTGAAAACTTAAATCATGCTCAAATATATCCATATAGTCATCAAACAATAATCCATAAGGCAAAAATCACATTTTCCAAAAATTCAACAGCAAAAGAGGTCTCTGTGACCATTGGTCGAGTGATTGGATCATGCAGACAGAATGCGAAAATTCGCATTATAAACCTCATTTCCACATTCCAACTTCATTCTAACTTCTTCCAAAGGTGAGAGAGCTCTAGGGAAAGTCTCCAAAGGTTCTCACAAGTATTCTTGAGGTGTTTTGGTGCTTCAACAACAACACAACAACACAAAATCATCACAAACAAGGTAAATCTCTCATTCTTTCTTCCATTTTCATCTTCTCATGCTTGCATTTCAATCAAAACCATGCTTTGCTTGTATCCAATGCTAGAAATCATGCTTAGGAATGCTTAGAAACATATTCCCTAGGTTTTAAACACAATGCCATGCATAGACAACAAGTTCTAACATATTGGTGTTCATCTCGCAACGTTTTCATACCGAAATCGTTATCTTTAGAAAAATTTCGTTTTCTCTCAAACCGCTTGAAATTTTCGCACGAGATCAAATGCTACGTGCTCAAGATGATATTGTAGATAGGTCCATACAATTTGATTAAACCAATTTCAACTTTTCAAAAATCCAATTTTTACCTAAATTGCAAAATCCCCAAATTTCCTTCTTGCTGAATTTTTCGCTTTAATCCAAGTTTTCGATCGATTTTCATCAAACAAACTTCATAGACATGAAATTCCAAGTATTGCGCACATGCTAGTATGTTCAAATCAAATTTCCCCCAAATTTGAAATTTTCCGAAAAATTACGAAAATACCCTTTTGGCTCAAATCAGTACACACTAAGGTAGCACTAACTGGAATTGTCTCTTGTCTCTTTCACAGATACACACTATGCAGAGGGGAGGGCGAGGATGAGGTAGAGGTCGTGGTCGCATTGTAGGGGCACTTAGGGGCAGAGGTCAGGTTCCTTCAGAGCCTAGACAGGAGGTTAGGAGACCAGACATATTCGACACACCTCAGGCCGAGTTCCTGGACGAGGCCTACTTTAGTTACTGCAATATCGAGATGGGACGTCTACTTCACTTACGCCAGCTCAGAGTCTTTAGGATTCGGCAGAGATTCGACACGTTGCAGTGGACTCATCTCTTCACCGAGGATCTGCCCGTATACCCGGAGCTAGTGAGGTTGTTCTTCAGCAACCTTACCTACATAGAGGAGGCTCGAGGCCAAGGACATCCACTTAGACTTGTCCTAAGGAGCAGGGTCTTCCGGACTCAGATTCGCTTCTCCACCCGAGCACCGGGCTGAGATCTTGCAGGTTCCTTACTATCCACAAGCAGGTGTGTGGATACCCGCAGGAGCAGATCCGGACAGCCATCTGATGCCGTACGAGCTTCGCGAGATATGCTCTATGCTATGGGATAGTCGTCGATGCTTCACTCCGTGGACCAGCGGACGGATGACGGATTTTGCATGGATTATCGGTCGCATAGTTGGCCGAAACATTATGCCGAAGGCCGGACATCACCATCGGGTCACAGTGATGGAGGCCTTAGTCATCTACCGCATCTACATGGGCTTCGAGATCGATCTCTCCTACATCATTCAGCAGGTCATGCCGGACTTGGTTCTCGCGGCCTAGCATGTGGAACCTTTGCTATGGGAGGCTACTGACCTTGATCTTCACGCATTTCGGGGTGAGTTTCGAGGATACACCAGTGGACACCGGTTCACGTGGATACTCAATCGGGACTCGGACCATTCGTCGATGAGACTGCAGCAGCCGAGAGATCTCCCGGTCCGGAGGGTGAGGATGATGAGGAGTCGGAGGATGAGGATCAGGAGTCGAGGATGGAGGAGAGGATATCGGTCCTAATAGTGATGATCAGGCCGGAGATGATGCAGATATGCACGAGGCTGAGCCGGTGCATCACGAGTTTCCTTCATCACACTTCGAGGCGGTGTGGCCCTTCACATGCGCTCCAGAGACTTCAGATCTTGGGGCACAGATGAGATCGATGACTTCCATGCTAGAGAGGATGGAGGTCGGACAGGAGCAGATGTACGAGAGGATGGAGTCACGACAGGATAGGATAGAGCATCGGGTGACTCAGCTAGCGGAGGAGTTCGAGCATACGAGAGATCGAGAAGATCACCTAGATAGACTGTACCCTAGGATTTCCATTTATGCATTTCAGATGTAATCGTTGTAAAAGCTTTTGAAATTAATGAAGTTCATTTTGTTTCACTTAATTATTGTATATTATGCACCTTTCTTTTCTTTGCATTAGTGACATTTGTTTAAGTATAATTATGGTATGTTATTCGGAAATGTTCTGTTATGCTTCATAGGTTAAGTTTCTAATCCAAGTGTTCTATTATTCACTTCTAAGAGTAGAAGAGTCATTTCAGATCCATGACTCAGGAATGTTAAGTTATTGTCTTTTGTGGTTAGGATTTCCTCGAACCTTGGGCTCTGATACCAATCATCACATCCTCCCAACCGGTACCCTATCCGGCATACCCGAGAGTGTGATCCACAGCCCGAAGATCAGGTATCGAGTAATCAACCTCCCACATAAACAATAACATAATCATGAACAATAACAATAAAAGTGCGGAAGATAAACCATAGATCCAAATAAGGAAAGAATGAATCATATATAAATCAGAGTACTAGATATAATCAGAGTGTCAAAACTAGATAAGTAAAGTGAGGCGAAATCCCACTCTACAACCAGCGGAAAAGTAGTTCTAAAAGAGAATAAACTAGACAAAATCTAATCCCAGTAGCAAGTACAATGGGTAACTAAATTGTTCTCCACTTTATAGACAACATCCCTATAAGTATAAATCTCATAAACGGCACAAGGGCGCTTCCACTCAATGGTCGGACTAAGCATCGTACGGAGCATAACCACTCGCGGGATCCTCGGTGTAATTGTTGTAACCGCAATCACCTTCCCCGGAGATATGCCTCTTCGCCTTGCGCTTCTTCATAGGGACCGTCATAATATTCAGACTGCAGAATAGTCTAAAAAACATTGTACAATAAAGGAATGAGTTTCAAAGAAACTCGAGTAAGGCGATTAAATCCATAATAACATAAATAGCAGGATTTCGTAACAAACATAAATGCAATATGGTATGAGACAAGCAATGAATGAATGAATCTAACTCTATATATGCTGGTCTCTATTGGCGACATGCTTTAAGTCATAGCACCGTACTTCTTTAGGAAGGTCTCAATCACTCATCATCAGTTGGTAATGGGTCCGGCATCCCTCGGGACATTCCATGGCTGGGGGTTAAGTCACCACTCTCTCACATCACCATTGGTCTAAGTACCGGCGCATGTCGTGGTAAAACCTAGCCAAATGCAAGTCTTCTACTTAGTTACATCAAGTCGATCCAGATACGTCCATTCCTCGTCCCCGACGATCCTTTCCGGTATCCTTCACACTAGAGTCCTCATAGTCCCTGACTACGGACTCATCAACCCTATTGATCATCCACATATGGTAAACGGGAAGCTCTCACGTCCTCTCACGGGTTGGTTACCGGTCTTAAGCGCCCGTGAGCCCAAGTCTAACCATATGCAACCCTACCAATAAATGGCCCCCACAATGTGATTCCCGTCCTCTCACGGGTTGGTTACCGGTCTTGAGCGCCCATGAATCCCCATTGCTACCACGGGTCGTTCGGTCTCAATACCCCTCCGATTAGGGTCTGACATAACAGGACATCCTAGCCAAACACTTCTAGACAATCCTAGATATGTCATCCCACAGTTTAGGAAGGTGTCCATAGGGCATCTCCGGAAACATCCCATAATATTCCCGTAGTAGTCCAAGGACAGAAGTGTCAAAAGGACACCTCTCCTTTCCAAACCATACTTAAGCATACACATGCATCAATTCATATCATCACATATATGGTAACTTCATATATGGAAAGAAATCAATAATTACAATCACTTTGTATATAATTGGTAAGTAAATCATACATGAGTCAATTCAATATGATTAAGTAATGCTACTGATATCAAGATAGTACCACAGTAGTATAACATCATAAGAATCTAATTAATCAGTCGATTAATGCTGACAGCAATTCCAAAACAGGGAATTGAAGATCCAGATCAAATCAAATCCTAAAGGGGTTTTGCACACCTAACAAATGACTTACCTAATAGGTAGAAATGCCTTCAAACCATGATAGAGAGCACTCCAAGTCCATCAACTAATCCGATCTTCATCAAGATTCAGTTTCCATAAATAGAACTTCATCATCAACTCTCATGGATTCAAAGCCAGACACCAAGTCCTCCACTGGGATGGCCCAAAGCTGACTTCTTACTTTACTTCGGGTCACTGGACCTACAAATAACAAGGTTTCCGGGTCAAGGTTAGGGCTGGGTTTTACAGAGCCAATTGCGGGTATCAGTTTCCCCACAACTTCCGTTTGCCTACCTTTTCTACATTCGATGGCTCCGGAGATCCTACAGCCCACATCGGCTATTATCAACAGACCATGGCAGTTGCAGGTAATTTTGATGAAATTCTCTGCAGGGTTTTTGGTTCATCCTTAACCGGAGCGGCACAAAAATGGTTTTCGAACCTCCCATTTGGAAGGATCGTAAACTTTGATGAATTGGCGCGCAAGTTCATAGGGCGATTCCAGAGTGGAATCCAGGTCAGACAAGGAAAGAGTGAATAGATCAGAGAGTATCTGAAAAGATTCAACAGAGTAACGATGGAGATAGAGAATTTGGATGAGCAAGTAGCAAAAACTGCTCTATTCACTGGACTCACTAACCGAAAACTCCTAGAGTTATTACTACAGGATATGCCTGCAACTTATGCTGAGTTGGTACAGAGATGCCAAAAGCAAGCTGAAGTCATGGAGATCTTAGATGCATGCCAGAGAGACAACAAAGCCTCCACTAAGGAACAGAAGGCTCCTGAGCAAAAGCAGAAGCCAAAGAAGAATGTTCGCGATCGGGTTGGAAAACCTCAGGCTTGGCGGCAAAGATCTCCCGGTAAAAGTGAGTATACTCCATTGAATGCTCCTCGGACTGATATTCTGAATATCATCAAAAGGCGAATATTTTGAAGTGGCCACCTAAAATTCCTTTGAAGCCTGGAGAGCAGCAGGATCGAGAAAAATATTGCCGATTCCACAAGGACTATGGTCATTATACAAATGACTGTCGTCATCTAAAAGCAGATATTGAGATTAATATCTCATGGACATTTGTCCAATTTTGTTAGCAGAAGAAGGGAGGAGCCACGTGAGCCATGCAAGGCTGCTCCTAAAAGGGATCGTTCGGTTAGTTCAGAATGATCAAAGGAGGCTCCGAAGTCTAAAAAAGGCAAGCAGGTGATTGATGCTACTCGATCACCGATCCTTACAATTTTCGGAGGTCCAGAACCCGAATCACTTCGGAGTTTAAAGACAAAATCTAAATTTGTCGGAATCGGAGAGACGCAGAAGCGGAAGAAGCCAAATGGTGAAGATTCTATCACCTTTGGCGAGGAAGATGAAAGAGGCGTTTGTCTACCTCACGATGATGCCATAGTCATCAAGGTAGAGATTGCGCGCCGAGAAGTGCATAGAGTTTTGGTTGATACAGGGTCTGTAGCTGACCTAATTTCTTATGAAGTGTATCAAAAGCTGAAGGTGGATGAGGACTTGATGGAGCCATCATCCACGCATTTATATGGTCTTTCAGGATCATCTGTAGTGGCGGAAAGATCTGTCCAGTTGGACTTATCTATTGGAAGTTTTCCCAAGGAGACGACCGTCCGAATCAATTTTTTGGTGGTTTGGGAACTGCCAGCTTATAATGTTATCCTCGAGCGACCATCTTTATCCAAGATAGGTGCTATTGTTTCGACGAAACACCTGAAGATAAAATTCCCGACTGACATGGGAATTGGTCAAGTTTCCTCTGACCAGAGGATCTCTCAGCAATGTTACGTTGCCTATTTAAAAGACAAGGAAGGCCCGAGGAGGGTGACTGCCCTACCTATAGAAATTCGAGATGATCGGGAAGAATGTTGAAGCTTATGTTGATGACATGCTAGTAAAGAGCTTTATAAGAGCAAATCATATTGCAGATTTAACTTAGGTATTTTCAGTACTGCGAAACTATCAAATGAAGCTGAATCCAGAAAAGTGTGCCTTTGGAGTTTCTTCAGGCAATTTTTTTGGCTTCATGGTGTCACAGAGGGGTATTGAGGCTAATCCTGCCAAAATACAAGCTCTGATTGACATGGAGGCTCCCAAAACTGATCGTGATGTGCAGTGTTTAACAGGGAGAATTGCCGCTTTGAATCGTTTCATCTCCAAATCTGGAGAGAAGTGTTTACCATTCTTCAAAGCACTCAAAGATTTGAGGGGCAGCAAGGAAGCAAAGTGGATTGAAGAATGCGAGGAGTTAAAGGAGGCATTGGGACAACCACCACTTTTGTCCCGACCAGAGAAGGGGGAAATCTTACAGCTATATCTAACAGCGTCCCTTTCAGGAGGCGGGTCGGTGGGGAAAGAAAAGAAACAGTGGCCAATTTACTATATGAGTCACGTGTTACCTGATGCGGAGACATAATATTCGCGTTGAGGGTGCTTGGCTCTCTGTGCCCCGGAGCTCGGCCTCTTTCAGGCTCATCCAATAGAGGTATTTACAACTTTCCCTCTTAGTAAAGTTCTTAATAAACCTGATTTGTCTGGAAGGATGGTGGCCTAGTCTGTCACATCCTCCCAGCCGGTACCCTATCTGGCATACCCGAGAGTGTGATCCATAGCCCGAAGATCAGGTATCGAGTAATCAACTTCCCACTTAAACAATAACATAATCATGAACAATAATAATAAAAGTGCGAAAGATAAACCATAGATCCAAATAAGAAAAGAATGAATCATATATAAATCAGAGTACTAGATATAATCAGAGTGTCTAAATCAGATAAGTAAAGTGAGGCGAAATCCCACTCTACGACCAGCGGAAAAGTAGTTCTAAAAGAGAATAAGCAGGATAGAATCTAATCCCAATAAGCAGGTACAATAGGTAACTAAATTGTTCTCAATCTTATAGACAATATCCCTATAAGTATAAATCTCATAAACGGCACAAGGGCGCTTCCACTCGCGGGATCTTCAGTGTAATTGTCGTAACCGCAATCACCTTCCTGGAGATATGCCTCTTCTCCTTGCGCCTCTTCATACGGGCAGTCATGATATTCGAACACTCAGAGAATAGTCTAACAAACATTGTACAATAAAGGAATGAGTTTCAAAGAAACTCAGTAAGGTAGTTAAATCCATAATAACATAAATGGCAGGATTTCAGAACAAACATAAATGCAATATGGTATGAGACAAACAATGAATGTATGAATCCAACTCTACATATGCTGGTCTCTATTGGGAGACATGCTTTAAGTCATAGCACCGTACTTCTTTAGGAAGGTCTCAATCACTCATCATCAGTTGGTAATGGGTCCGGCATCCCTCGGGACATTCCATGGCTGGGGGTATAGGTCACCACTCTCTCACATCACCATTGGTCTAAGTACCGGCGCATGTCAGGGTAAAGCCTAGCCAAATGCAAGTCTTCTACATAGTTACATCAAGTCAGATCCAGATACGTCCATTCCTCGTCCTTGACGATCCTTTCCGGTATCCTTCACACTAGAGTCCTCATAGTCCCTGACTACGGACTCATCAACCCTATTGGTCATCCACATATGGTAAACGGGAAGCTCTCACGTCCCCTCACGGGTTGGTTACCGGTCTTGAGCGCCCGTGAGCCCAAATCTATCCATATGCAACCCTACCAATAAATGGCCCCCACAATGTGATTCCTGTCCTCTCACGGGTTGGTTACCGGTCTTGAGCGCCCATGAATCCCCATTGCTACCACGGGTCGTTCGGTCTCAATACCCCTCCGATTAGGGTCCGACATAACGGGACATCCTAGCCAAACACTACTAGACAGTCCTAAATATGTCATCCAACAGCTTTAGGAAGGTGTCCAGAGGGCATCTCCGGAAACATCCCATAATATTCCCGTAGTAGTCCAAGGACAGAAGTGTCAAAAGGACACCTCTCCTTTCCAAACCATACTTAAGCATACACAAGCATCAATTCATAACATCACATATATGGTAACTTCATATATGGAAAGAAATCAATAATTACAATCAACTTGTATATAACTGGTAAGTAAATCATACATGAATCATTTCAATATAAATAAGTAATGCTACTGATATCAAGACAGTACCACAGTAGTATAACATTATAAGAATCTAATTAAAGAAATAATTTAACAAGATTCAAATATAGAAACTAAGATATGCAATTTATGTTGTTAAGGAAGTAACCATCCTTACCTTTTATAACTTGCAAAGGAATCCTAAGAAATCAAGTAAGATCTTGACAAACTTGAGAAGAAGGTCCTAAACAAGTGTATACAACATATTAGGAAAGATCCCTAACAGAAAAGATACCAAAACATCCAAAACAGAACAATTCTGGAGTTGCTGTACTCATTGGTCGATTGGATTGGTCTACTGCCCCAGTCGACCAATGCAGACAGAGCCCTATAAAATCAGAGTTTTAAGATATAAAATCCGAATTTGGTGGTTCAAAAGGGTACTAATCAAGGGGTAAACTACATTAGTAGTATCCTAACATATAGGGGACCTCAAAACACTAATCAAATCAAGTCATCAAGATACAAATTAGGAAACAAAAAGTTACCATAATTATATCAATCATGGTTCTTGAAGAATTCAAGATAGAAATCAAAGACAAGAACAATAGGAGAATGAATCATTGATTCAGATAAAGGTATAATGAAAGGCATACTTAGATCTTCAAGAAAATAGACCTAAGAGCATAAATCTAAATAAGGAAACAAAACCTACCATATATGTAACTATCATGATTCATGAAGAAAACATGGTACGGTAGAAGAGAAACAACTAGAGATTGATAGATCATGGATCATGAAAAGAAAACACAGCAATTGACTACTAACATGATCAATATAGTAGATCAAAGAAGATCAGAATTCAAATCAAAAGATAAACAAAGACAAGATCATGATTTGATCATGATTCCTTCAAAAGCTTGCAATGATCATGGTTAAGATCATTGCATTAGCCATTAATCCTTAGGGAGATCATGAGAGACAAGTCCAGAGATGTTTGCAACAGAGAATGCAGCATCTCCTCTATTGTCTCAACTCAAAAAGGAAAGAAAAATAGAGATGGAGGAGAAGAAGAGAGTGTAGACATACCTTTGATGCAAAAGGAAGAGTTTTGACGAAGATCCGTCAAGAAAAACACCAAGGATGCAAAGGAGATGACTTGCAGAGGTCTTTGGTTCGTTCCAAAGAGTTTGGAGGTAGAAAATACGAAGTAGACTCGAGATTGGACTTAAATAGAGCAAGCAAGACCTAATTGCCAAAGACAGAACCCAATGGTCGAGTGGATTGGTCGATCGGGTCCAACGACCAATCAGTCGACCAATCAGTTCAGCAACTCCTAAACAAGGAGTTAAAGACCCAGATCAAATCCAATCCTAAAGGGGTTTTGCACACATATCAAGTGACTTACCTAATAGGTAGAAATGCCTTCAAACCATGATAGAGAGCACTCCAAGTCCATCAACTACTCCGATCTTCATCAAGATTCATTTTCCATAAATAGAACCTCATCATCAACTCTCATGGATTCAAAGCCAGACACCAAGTCCTCCACTGGGATGGTCCAAAGCTGACTTCTTACTTTACTTCGGGTCACTGGACCTAAAAATAACAAGGTTTTCGGGTCAAGGTTAGGGCTGGGTTTTACATTCTCCCCCCTTAAATGAATTTCGTCCTCGAAATTGAAAGCGTACCTGTACTTCCAAAGAGGTAAGGAAACTTCTCCTTCATATCTTCTTCCTTCTCCCAAGAAGCTTCTTCAGGGGTATGGTTCTTCCACCGAATCTTCACCAAAGGAATGGTGCGATTCCGCAGGTGCTTGCTGCAAAATGTGCTTGCTGCAAAATGTGCTTCAGGTGCTTGCTGCAAAATGTGTTCCGGATTCTCTATGTATTTCCGGAGCATCGAAATGTGAAACACATTGTGAACACCAGCAAGAGGCGGAGGTAATGCTAATCGATACGCAACAGGTCCAACCTTTTCCAAAATCTCGAAAGGTCCAATGAAACGAGGGCTAAGCTTTCCCTTAACATTGAATCTCATCACACCCTTCATTGGTGAAACCTTCAGAAAGACTTTCTCTCCAACTTGAAATTCCAAATCGGTCCTTCTCTTATCAGCATAAGATTTCTATCTTGACTGGGCAGACTTAATCCTTTCTCTTATCATATCTACCATAGCACTCGTAGCTTCAATCATCTCAGGACCTAAGACTTTTCTTTCACCTTGTCTCGAGTCCAATACAAAGGTGTCCTACAAGTACTGCCATACAAAGCCTTGAATGGAGCCATGCCTATTGTTGCTTGATAACTGTTGTTATAGGCAAATTCAACCAAAGCTAGGTGTTCATCCCAATTACCACCCATATCCACCACACAAGATCTGAGCATGTCTTCCAATGTCTGAATTGTCCGCTTAGATTGTCCATCAGACTGTGGATGATGAGTTGTACTCAAGTTCAATTGGGTTCTCAAGGCCTTCTGCAAACTATTCCAAAACCATGCAGGCGAACCACATTATCCACGTAAAGCCTTGCTAGCTTATCCAGAGTATGAGTGATCTTCATAGGAATGAAGTGGGCTGATTTGGTCAACCTATCAACAATCACCCACACAGTGTCATTGCCTTTACTTGTCCGAGGCAAGCTAGTCACAAAGTCCATAGAGATATCCTCCCACTTCCAACTAGGAATAGGAAGAGGTTGAAGTAATCCAGATGGGGGTTGTCGAACGGCTTTCACACGTTGGCAAGTCTCACACTTGGCAACAAAATCATCAACATCAGCCTTCATACCAATCCACCAAAAATGTTCCTTCAAGTCTTTGTACATCTTGGTGCTTCCTGGGTGTATAGTAAAGACTGACTGGTGTGCTTCCTTCAATATTTCCTTTTAATCTCTTCGTTTGTGCACGCACAGTCTTCCTCTAAACAATAAAGCACCATCCATGGATATACCAAAGTCGGGGTCCGACTCAGGATTCGAAGAAATCTTCTCAACTTTTACCAAAAGTTCTTGATCAGAACTCTGCAGAGCAACAATCTTATCTCTAAGGCCAGATCTTGCCATCATGGCAGAAAGAATAAAATCAGAATTCTCAGGGACAATTTCCAAATCAAAGCTCTCAATAGAAGACCACAATGGTAAACTCAAAGCATTCAAATCCAAAGTCTTCTTCCTGGTTCTTCCTACTAAGAGCATCAAGAACAACGTTTGCCTTCCCAGTGGTGATACCGAATATCACAATCATAATCAGAGACTAGTTCCAACCATCTCCTTTGTCTCATGTTCAACTCCTTTTGGGTAAAGAAGTATTTCAAACTCTTATGATCCGTGAAAATGGCAATCTTCTCACCGTAGAGGTAATGTCTCCAAATCTTCAAAGCAAAGACAACAGCGGCAAGTTCTAGATCGTGAGTGGGGTAATTCCGCTCATAACCTTTCAATTGCCGAGAAGCATAGGCTACGACCTTGCCATGTTGCATCAGTATGCAACCCAATCCAATCTTTGACGCATCGGTAAAAACTGTCATACCACCGGAACTATCGGTATAGTCAAAACCGGGGCACTTGTCAATCTATCTTTCAACTCTTGGAAATTCTTCTCACAAAGCGCCGAGACCAAACAAACTTCTCTTCTTTCCTGGTCAACTTAGTCATAGGAGCAGCCAACCGAGAAAAGTTCTCAATAAACCTTCTGTAGTAACCCGCCAATCCAAGAAAACTTCTTATTTCCGTTACCGACTTCGGTCTTTCCCAATCAGCCACAGCTTGAACTTTTTCAGGATCGACACGAATACCTTCGGCTGAAACCACATGGACAAGGAATACTACTCTCTTAAGCCAGAAATCACACTTGCTAAACTTAGCGTACAACTTCTTTTCTCGCAATCTTTGCAAAGTGAAACTTAGATGGCTCGCATGCTCTTCTTCGCTCTTCGAATAGATCAAGATGTCGTCGATGAATACAATCACAAACTTATCGAGCACATCGTGAAATACTCGGTTCATGAGGTCCATGAACACCGCAGGAGCATTGGTCAATCCGAAGGGCATGACCCTAAACTCGTAGTGGCCATACCGTGTTCGGAAAGCTGTCTTGAAGATATCACTAGACTTCACTTTCAATTGGTGATATCCGGATCTTAAGTCAATCTTTGAGAACACAACTGCACCCTTTAACTGATCGAAGAGATCATCGATTCTGGGCAGCGGGTATCTATTCTTGATAGTCAGCTTATTCAACTCACGGTAGTCGATGCACAGACGCATATTACCGTCTTTCTTCTTGACAAACAAGACCGGAGCTCCCCAAGGTGATACACTAGGTTGTACGAAACCTCTATCAATGAGCTCATTCAACTGATTTTGCCACTCTTTCAACTCAGTAGGAGCCATCCTATACGGAGCTTTAGATACCGGAGCGGCACCAGGGACGAGATCAATAGAAAACTCGACATCCCTGTCTGGTGGCACTCCCGATAGATCATCGGGAAGACATCAACAAAGTCACGGACAACCCCGACTTCATCGACTCATTTCTCCACTTTACCCTTGCCTTCGGATGAAGCATCATCCACTAGGGCATAGACTTGCATCAGTGCAAAGACCTTCCTTCTTACAAACCCTTCTCTTCTCACCATGAAATTCTAAGACCGGACTTCCACAAATATGGAACTGAATCTTCTTTGAGGAACAAAGAAACACAGCTTTGTGGGCTGTTAACCAATCAATTCCCAAAATAACATCGAAGTCCTTCATATCAAGAAGTACAAAATTGGCTTCCAAGTTCTTCTCACCAATCAACACAGGACATTTAGATAACCCCTTATCTAGTTTCACAACGGGACCAGTAGGTGTACTAATCAATAAACAACTAGACAACTTCTCAGGGATTAGGTCAGTCTTCTTGATGAATGCAGATGACATGAACGAATGAGATGCACCCGTATCAAATAAGACAAATGCAGAAATAGAAGCAACTAACAATGTACCTGTAATCACTTCATGGCTTGGATCCCGCTCAAGACTGAAATACCGAACACTCTACCAGAGGGAGGAGTAGGAGCACTCTTCACCACTGGAGCAGGCTGCTGGACAGGCCGCTTCGGACAGGCACGAGCGAAATGACCAGCTTGCTTGCAGTAAAAGCAAACAGGATTGTTGGGTTCAACTAGGGTAGCTGCAACAGAGGGCTTCTGAACAAAAGGCCTAGAATTCACATTCACAGGCCTAGCACTTGCACTCACTGGTGGTCGGTTTCCGCCATACTGTCTAAATTGGCCGGGCTGCTGAAAACCCGAGTTCTGACCTACACTCCTAGGCTGAAAAGTAGGAGTGGGGTAGGGTGTAGGTCTCACAAAACGCCAATCATTACGATCCACCAACCCAGGGTTCCTTGTCTACCAGGGCCTTTGCACACGTGCACTTTCCTTCTCTGTTTCTTCCAACTTCTTCGAGTTCTGCACCACTTGAGCATAGCTCACTATAGGCTGGACTGTGAGGTAAGCTTTAATGGCAGGGCGCAGTCCTTTGAAGAACTTCTTCGCTTTGGCGAGATCAACCTTCAGAGAATCTGGAGCAAAGAAATGAAGCTCCTCAAACTTCTGTTGGTACTCCAACACAGACAAAGATCCTTGTGTGAGAACCATAAACTCAGCTTCCTTCGCATCTTTCACCGCCTCGGGGAAATAATTCAAGCAAAAAGCCTCCTTGAACAACTCCCAAGTTACAACTCCTGCATGCAAACCTTCCAAAACAGGCCGAGTGGAGGTCCACCATGCATCAGCTTCTTGTTGCAACTTCTGTTCAGTAAACAGAATCTTCTGAGCTTCCGAGCATTGCAGATGTCGGAAAGCCTTCTCCAACTCACGAAGCCACTTGTTAGGAAACAAGGGGTCCTTGGTAACTCCAAGTGAAAGTGGGTACTTGCATCTTCGGAAAACTCTCCATCAAAGTGAGTATGAGGAGTTCCACCTAAACCTCCCGCATTCAGGACTGCGGCATGAGGATTCACATTAGCACCAGTTCGAGTCTCATTGTGCAGAGTCATGAAACCCACCAACATCTGGTTGAACTGAGCTGCTTGCTGCTGCATCATATTGCCCATAATATTGGCAATATCACGGAAGCTTCCAACATTCGGGGCACCGGGTGTCTCATGGGTATTTCACCACCTCCTTGAGGTATTTCACCACCTCCATGAGGTATTTCACCACCTCCTTGACCGCTGGATTCACCACGCCCACTTCTCAGAGTAACCATTCTGCAAAACTGAGAACATCAAAATACCGAATTTTGAAGTTTCAACATAAACCACAAGTCCAGATGATTTGAAAACTTAAATCATGCTTAAATATATCCATATAGTCATCAAACAATAATCCATAAGGAAAAAATCACATTTTCCAAAAATTCAACAGCAAATGAGGTCTCTGTGACCATTGGTCGAGTGATTGGTCGACTGACCCAGTCGACCAATCAAGACAGAATGCGAAATTTCGCATTATAAGCCTCATTTCCACATTCCAACTTCATTTTATCCTCTTTCAAAGGTGAGAGAGCTCTAGGGAAAGTCTCCAAAGGTTCTTACAAGTGTTCTTGAGGTGTTTTGGTGCTTCAACAACAACACTTCAACACACAACCATCACAAACAAGGTAAATCTTTCATTCTTTCCTCCATTTTCATCTTCTCATGCTTGCATTTCCATCAAAACCATGCTTTGCTTGTATCCAATGCTAGAAATCATGCTTAGGAATGCTTAGAAACATATTCCTTAGGTTTTAAACACAATGCCATGCATAGACAACAAGTTCTAACATATTGGTGTTCATCTCGCCACGTTTTCATACCGAAATTGTTATCTTTAGAAAATTTTCGTTTTCTCACAAACCGTTTGAAATTTTCGCACGAAATCAAATGCTACATGCTCAAGATGATATTGTAGATAGGTCCATAAAATTTGATTTAACCAATTTCAACTTTTCAAAAATCCAATTTTGCCCTAAATTGCAAAATCCCCAAATTTTCCTTCTTGCTGAATTTTTTGCTTTAATTCAAGTTTTCGATCGATTTTCTTCAAACAAACTTCATAGACATGAAATTCCAAGTATTGCGCACATGCTAGTATGTTCAAATCAAATTTTCCCTAAATTTGAAATTTTCCAAAAAATTACGAAAATACCCTTTTGGCTCAAATCTTAAAGTAGCACTAACTGGAAATGTCTCTTGTCTCTTTCACAGATACACTCTATGCAGAGGGAAGGGCGAGGACGGGGTAGAGGTCGTGGTCGCATTGTAGGGGCACTTAGGGGCAGAGGTCAGGTTCCTTCAGAGCCTAGACAGGAGGTTCGGAGACCGGACATGTTCGACACACCTCAGGCCGAGTTTTTGTACGAGGCCTACTTCAGTTACTGTAACATCGAGTTGGGACGTCTACTTCACTTACGCCAGCTCAGAGTCTTTAGGATTCGGCAGAGATTCGACACGTTGCAGTGGACTCATCTCTTCATTGAGGATCTGCCGGTATACCCGGAGCTAGTGAGGTTGTTCTTCAGCAACCTTACCTACAAAGAGGAGGCTCGAGGTCAAGGACATCCACTTAGACTTGTCCTAAGGAGCAGGGTCTTCCAGACTCAGATTCACTTTTCCACCCGAGCACCGGCTGAGATCTTGCAGGTTCCTTACTATCCACAGCAGTGTGTGTGGATACCTGCAGGAGCAGATTTGGACAGCTATCTGATGTCGTACGAGCTACGCGAGATATGCTCTACACTATGGGATAGTCGTCGATGCTTCACTCCGTGGACCAGCGGACGGATGACGGATTCTGCACGGATTATCGGTCGCATAGTCGGCCGAAACATTATGCCGAAGGCCGGACATCACCATCGGGTCACAGTGATGGAGGCCTTAGTCATCTACCGCATCTACATGGGCTTCGAGATCGATCTCTCCTACATCATTCAGCAGGTCATGCTGGACTTGGTTCTGCGGCCTAGCATGCGGAACCTTTGCTATGGGAGGCTACTGACCTTGATCTTCACGCATTTCGGGGTGAGTTTCGAGGATACACCAGTGGACACTGGTTCACAGGGATACGTCATCGGGACTCGGACCATTCGTCACATGAGACTGCAGCAGTCTGAGAGATCTCCTGGTCCGGAGGGTGAGGATGATGAGGAGTCAAAGGATGAGGATCAGGAGTCAGAGGATGGAGGAGAGGATATCGGTCCTGATAGTGATGATCAGGCCGGAGACGATACAGAGATGCACGAGGCTGAGCCAGTGCATCACGAGTTTCCTTCATCACACTTCGAGGCAGGTGGCCCTTCTCATGCAGTTCCAGAGACTTCAGATCTTGGGGCACGGATGAGATCGATGACTTCCATGCTAGAGAGGATGGAGGTCGGACAGGAGCAGATGTAGGAGAGGATGGAGTCACGACAGGATAGGATAGAGCATCAGGTGACTCAGCTAGCGGAGGAGTTCAGGGCATCCAGAGATCAAAGAAGATCACCTAGATAGACTATACCCTAGGATTTTCATTTATGCATTTCAGATGTAATCGTTGTAAAAGCTTTTGAAATTAATGAAGTTCATTTTGTTTCACTTAATTATTGTATATTATGCACCTTTCTTTTGTTTGCATTAGTGACATTTGTTTAAGTATAATTATGGTATGTTATTCGGAAATGTTCTGTTATGCTTCATCGGTTAAGTTTCTAATCCAAGTGTTCTATTATTCACTTCTAAGAGTAGAGGAGTCATTTCAGATCTATGACTCAGGAATGTTCAGTTATTGTCTTTTGTGGTTAGGATTTCCTCGAACCTTGGGCTCTGATACCAATCAGTCACATCCTCCCAGCCGGTACCCTATCTGGCATACCCGAGAGTGTGATCCACAGCCCGAAGAGTAATCAACCTCCCACTTAAACAATAACATAATTATGAACAATAATAATAAAAGTGTGAAAGATAAACCATAGATCCAAATAAGAAAAGAATGAATCATATATAAATCAAAGTACTAGATATAATCAGAGTGTCTAAATCAGATAAGTAAAGTGAGGCGAAATCCCACTCTACAACCAGCGGAAAAGTAGTTCTAAAAGAGAATAAGCAGGATAGAATCTAATCCCAATAGCAGGTACAATAGGTAACTAAATTGTTCTCAATCTTATAGACAATATCCCTATAAGTATAAATCTCATAAACGGCACAAGGGCGCTTCCACTCTATGGTCGGACTAAGCATCGTACGGAGCATAACCACTCGCGGGATCTTCAGTGTAATTGTCATAACCGCAATCACCTTCCTGGAGATATGCCTCTTCTCCTTGCGCCTCTTCATACGGGCCGTCATGATATTCAGAACCTGTATAATAGTCTAACAAACATTGTACAATAAAGGAATGAGTTTCAAAGAAACTCAATAAGGCAGTTAAATCCATAATAACATAAATGGCAGGATTTCAGAACAAACATAAATGCAATATGGTATGAGACAAACAATGAATGTATGAATCTAACTCTACATATGCTGGTCTCTATTGGGAGACATGCTTTAAGTCATAGCACCGTACTTCTTTAGGAAGGTCTCAATCACTCATCATCAGTTGGTAATGGGTTCGGCATCCCTGGGGACATTCCATGGCTGGGGGTATAGGTCACCACTCTCTCACATCACCATTGGTCTAAGTACCGGCGCATGTCAGGGTAAAGCCTAGCCAAATGCAAGTCTTCTACTTAGTTACATCAAGTCAGATCCAGATACGTCCATTCCTCGTCCCTGACGATCCTTTCCGGTATCCTTCACACTAGAGTCCTCATAGTCCCTGACTACGGACTCATCAACCCTATTGGTCATCCACATATGGTAAACGGGAAGCTCTCACGTCCCCTCACCGGTTGGTTACCGGTCTTGAGCACCCGTGAGCCCAAGTCTATCCATATGCAACCCTACCAATAAATGGCCCCCACAATGTGATTCCTGTCCTCTCACGGGTTGGTTACCGGTCTTGAGCGCCCATGAATCCCCATTGCTACCACGGGTCGTTCGGTCTCAATACCCCTCCGATTAGGGTCTGACATAACGGGACATCCTAGCCAAACACTACTAGACAGTCCTAAATATGTCATCCAACAGTTTAGGAAGGTGTCCAGAGGGCATCTCCGGAAACATCCCATAATATTCCCGTAGTAGTCCAAGGACAGAAGTGTCAAAAGGACACCTCTCCTTTCCAAACCCATACTTAAGCATACACAAGCATCAATTCATAACATCACATATATGGTAACTTCATATATGGAAAGAAATCAATAATTACAATCAACTTGTATATAACTGGTAAGTAAATCATACATGAATCATTTCAATATAAATAAGTAATGCTACTGATATCAAGACAGTACCACAGTAGTATAACATTATAAGAATCTAATTAAAGAAATAATTTAACAAGATTCAAATATAGAAACTAAGATATGCAATTTATGTTGTTAAGGAAGTAACCATCCTTACCTTTTATAACTTGCAAAGGAATCCTAAGAAATCAAGTAAGATCTTGACAAACTTGAGAAGAAGGTCCTAAACAAGTGTATACAACATATTAGGAAAGATCCCTAACAGAAAAGATACCAAAACATCCAAAACAGAACAATTCTGGAGTTGCTGTACTCATTGGTCGATTGGATTGGTCTACTGCCCCAGTCGACCAATGCAGACAGTAGCCTATAAAATCAGAGTTTTAAGATATAAAATCCGAATTTGGTGGTTCAAAAGGGTACTAATCAAGGGGTAAACTACATTAGTAGTATCCTAACATATAGGGGACCTCAAAACACTAATCAAATCAAGTCATCAAGATACAAATTAGGAAACAAAAAGTTACCATAATTATATCAATCATGGTTCTTGAAGAATTCAAGATAGAAATCAAAGACAAGAACAATAGGAGAATGAATCATTGATTCAGATAAAGGTATAATGAAAGGCATACTTAGATCTTCAAGAAAATAGACCTAAGAGCATAAATCTAAATAAGGAAACAAAACCTACCATATATGTAACTATCATGATTCATGAAGAAAACATGGTACGGTAGAAGAGAAACAACTAGAGATTGATAGATCATGGATCATGAAAAGAAAACACAGCAATTGACTACTAACATGATCAATATAGTAGATCAAAGAAGATCAGAATTCAAATCAAAAGATAAACAAAGACAAGATCATGATTTGATCATGATTCCTTCAAAAGCTTGCAATGATCATGGTTAAGATCATTGCATTAGCCATTAATCCTTAGGGAGATCATGAGAGACAAGTCCAGAGATGTTTGCAACAGAGAATGCAGCATCTCCTCTACTGTCTCAACTCAAAAAGGAAAGAAAAACAGAGATGGAGGAGAAGAAGAGAGTGTAGACATACCTTTGATGCAAAAGGAAGAGTTTTGACGAAGATCCGTCAAGAAAAACACCAAGGATGCAAAGGAGATGACTTGCAGAGGTCTTTGGTTCGTTCCAAAGAGTTTGGAGGTAGAAAATACGAAGTAGACTCGAGATTGGACTTAAATAGAGCAAGCAAGACCTAATTGCCAAAGACAGAACCCAATGGTCGAGTGGATTGGTCGACTGGTCCAATCGACCAATCAATCGACCAATCAGTTCAGCAACTCCTAAACAAGGAGTTAAAGACCCAGATCAAATCCAATCCTAAAGGGGTTTTGCACACATATCAAGTGACTTTCCTAATAGGTAGAAATGCCTTCAAACCATGATAGAGAGCACTCCAAGTCCATCAACTACTCCGATGTTCATCAAGATTCAGTTTCCATAAATAGAACCTCATCATCAACTCTCATGGATTCAAAGCCAGACACCAAGTCCTCCACTGGGATGGCCCAAAGCTGACTTCTTACTTTACTTCGGGTCACTGGACCTACAAATAACAAGGTTTCCGGGTCAAGGTTAGGGCTGTGTTTTACATAGTCGGTCGAACTCAGTGAGTTCCAAGTGAGCTTTAAGCCTAGAACGGCAATCAAAGCTCAGGCATTAGCCGATTTTGTAGTAGAAACTACTGCACCAGTGGAGACCACTATTGAAGATCCCATTATACCGACCATTTGGGAGGTATATGTTGATGGCTCGAGTAATAAGGATGGAGCAGGAGCTGGAATTTTATTTAAAGTCCAGCAGGATTTATCATTCGATATGCTTTGAGATTTGCATTCGAAGCTAGTAATAACGAAGCAGAATATGAGGCCCTGATAGCTGGACTTCGGTTGTCAAAAGCATTATCCATTGCAGATGTTACTATTTACAGTGACTCTCAACTTATAGTCAACCAAGTCCAGGGGGAGTATGGTATTAAAGAACCTCGCTTGCAGAAATATCAAGAGATTGTGCAGGCATTTCAAAAGCAATTTCGGAATTTGAAGATATCTCAGCTTCCGAGGAATGAAAATACAGTGGCAGATGAGCTATCCCGATTAGCCAATGCCAAAGAAAAAAATCTAGATCCTTTGGTCCTTATTGAAGAGATAACATTTCCAAGTTATCATGAGAAAGAAATTTCCTATATTGAAGCAGAGCGTTGTTGGATGGATCCGATAGTCGAATATCTGAGAGATGACAAATTGCCCAAGGATCTGAAAGAGGCAAGATTGATCAAGATACGATCAGCATGATTTGTCATTCAGAATGGAAGGCTATACAAAAGATCTTATTCTGGACCCCTTATGAGATGTATAGGTCCCGAAGGAGCAAAATCAGCTTTGGCTGAAGTTCATGAAGGAATTTGTGGGGCTCACATGGGTGGACGAGCCCTGGCACACAAAATTCTAAGACTTGGTTTATATTGGCCTAAGATCCAAGAGGCTGCTATGGAGTATGTTTGTCGATGTAGCAATTGTCAAATTCATGCTATGGTATCAAAGCGCCCAACGGAAACTGTAAAACCCAGCCCTAACCTTGACCCGGAAACCTTGTTATTTGTAGGTCCGATGACCCGAAGTAAAGTAAGAAGTCAGCTTTGGGCCATCCCAAGAGAGGACTTGGTGTCTGGCTTTGAATCCATGAAAGTTGATGATGAGGTTCTATTTATGGAAACTGAATCCTGATGAAGATCTAATTAGTTGATGGACTTGGAGTGCTCTCTATCTTGGTTTGAAGGCATTTCTACCTATTAGGTAAGTCACTTGACTTGTGTGCAAAACCCCTTTAAGATTGGATTTGATCTGGACCTTCAATTCCCTGTTTTGGCCTTGTCGCAGCATTGGTCGACCGATTGGTCGATCGGGCCGATCGACCAATCCACTCGACCAATGAGTGCTGTCTTTGGCAATTAGGTTGTTCTTGCTCTATTTAAGTCCAATCTCGAGTCCACTTCGTATTTGCTGCCTCCAAACCCTCTGGAACGAACCAAAGACCTCTGCAAGTCATCTCTCTTGCATCCTTGGTGTTTTCTTGACGGATCTTCGTCGAAACTCTTCTTTTTGCATCAAAAGGTATGTCTACTCTCTCTTCTTCTCCTCCATCTTTGTTTTTCTTTCCTTTTTGAGTTGAGACAGTAGAAGAGATGCTGCATTCTCTGTTGCAAACATCTCTGAACATGTTCTCATGATCATCCTAAGGATTTAAGGCTAGAACAATGATCTTAACCATGATCATTGCAAGCTTTTGAAGGATTCATGATCAAACCATGATTTAATCTCTGTTAAACTTCTAATCTGAATTCTGATCTCTTTGGATCTTCTTTTGTTGATCATGTTAGTAGTAATTACTGTGTTTTCTTTCCATGATCCATAATCTATAGATTTCTAGATGTTCTCTTCTACCATACTATGTGTTCTTCATGATGCATGATAGTTACATATATGGTAGGTTTTATTTCCTTATTTAGATTTATGCTTCTAAGCCTTATTCCATGAAGACCTATGTATGTTTTCATGTTTTCATTACCGAAAGCAATGATCCATCCTCCTATTGTTCTTGTCTTTGTTTTCTATTTCAAATTCATCAAGATCCATGTTTGAGTTAATTATGGTAACTTTTTGTTTCCTAATTTGGATCTTGATATCTTGATTTGATTGGTGTTTTGAGGTCCCCTATTTGTTAGAATACTACTGATGTAGTCTACCCCTTGATTAGTATCCTTTTGAACCACCAAATTCGGATTTCATATCTTAAAACTCTGATTTTTAGGCTACTGTCTGCATTGGTCGACTGATTGGTCGACTGGACCACTCGACCAATCCACTCGACCAATGAGTACAGCAACTCCAGATTTGGTCTGTTTCGGATGTTTTGATATCTTTGCTGTTAGGGATCTTTCCTAATATGTTGTATATACTTGTTTAGGACCTTCTTCTCAAGTTTGCCAAGATCTTACTTGATTTCTTAGGATTCCTTGCGAGTTATAAAAGGTAAGGATGGTTATTTCCTTAATTACATAGATAGCATGAATCTAGTTTCTATATTTGAATATCATTGATTTGTTTCCTTAATTAGATTCTTACAATGATATACTACTGTTGCATAATCTTGATTACAGTAGCATTACTTGTTTATGTTAATTGATTCATGTATGATTTACTTACCAGTTATATACAAGTTGATTGTAATTATTGATTTCTTTCCATATATGAAGTTACCATATATGTGATGTTATGAATTGATGCTTGTGAATGCTTAAGTATGGTTTGGAAAGGAGAGGTGTCCTTTTGACACTTCTGTCCTTGGACTACTACGGGAATATTATGGGATGTTTCCGGAGATGCCCTCTGGACACCTTCCTAAACTGTTGGATGACATATCTAGGATTGTCTAGTAGTGTTTGGCTAGGATGTCCTGTTATGTCGACCCTAATCGGAGGGGTATTGAGACCGAACGACCCGTGGTAGCAATGGGGATTCATGGGCGCTCAAGACCGGTAACCAACCCGTGAGAGGACAGGAATCACATTGTGGGGGCCATTTATTGGTAGGGTTGCATATGGTTAGACTTGGGCTCACGGGCGCTTAAGACCGGTAACCAACCCGTGAGAGGACGTGAGAGCTTCCCGTTTACCATATGTGGATGATCAATAGGGTTGATGAGTCCGTAGTCCGAGTTGGTTGGTGCCATAGGATACGCTGACTCTAGTGTGAAGGATACCGGAAAGGATCGTCAGGGACGAGGAATGGAAGTATCTGGATCCGACTTGATGTAACCAAGTAGAAGACTTGCATTTGGCTAGGTTTTACCCCCGACATGCGCCAAGACTTATACCAAATGGTTGTGAGAGAGTGTGTTGACTTAACCCCCGCCCAAGGTTTGTCCCGAGGGATGAAGGACCCATTACCAATCGGCTGCTCAAGACCGGTGAAATGATCCGTGAGAGAATCCAAGATATCTTAAATGGTTGAGGATGTGAGTGGACTTTCCTAAAGAAGTACGGTGCTATGACTTAAAGCATGTCTGCCAATAGAGACCAGCATACATAGAGTTAGATTCATTCATTCATTGTTTGTCTCATATCATATTGCATTTATGAGTGTTCGGAATTCTCGCCATTTATGTTATTATGGATTTTCAATCGCCTTTACCGAGTTTCTTTGAAACTCATTCCTTTATTGTACAATGTTGTTAGACTATCCTGCAGTACTGAGTACTATGACGGTCCCTATGAAGAAGCGCAAGGCGAAGAGGCATATCTCCAGGAAGGTGATTGCGGTTACCACAATTACTCTAAAGATCCCGCGAGTGGTTATGCTCCGTACGATGCTTAGTCCGACCATTGAGTGGAAGCGTCCTTGTGCTATTTATGAGATTTACACTTACAAGGATGTTGTCTATAAAGTGGAGACCAATTTAGTTACCCAATGTACTTGTTACTGGGATTAGGTTTTGTCTAGTTTATTCTTTTAGAGCTACTTTTCCGCTGGATGTAAAGTGGGATTTTTGCTTCACTTTACTTGTCTGTTTGATACTCTGATTATATCTATTATTCTGATTCAGTTATGATTCATTCTTCTTTATTGAATCTATGATTTATCTTCCGCACTCATGTTATGATTGTTCATGATTATGTTATTGTTTATGTGGGAGGTTGATCACTCGATACTTGATCTTCGGGCTGTGGATCACACTCTCGGGTATGCCAGATAGGGTACCGGCTGGGAGGGCGTGACAGAAACCGTGACTTCAATTCTAGATCCCATCCCCTTTGCGATGTGGGGAATTGATATCATAGGCAAGTTCACAAAGGCATTAGGCAGACGGGAATATCTGATAGTAGCAATTGATTACTTCACAAAATGGGTTGAAGCCAGTGCCCTGGCAACAATCACTGAGAAAAAAGTGGAGAAATTCGTGCTTGAGTCAATCATATATCGCTTTGGGATTCCAAAGATTATCGTCACTGACCATGGCACTCAGTTCAACTGTCCACAATTCGAGCAATTTTGTGGAACTTATATGATCGAGCATCATATGTCCTCAGTGGCATACCCCCAGAGCAATGGACAGGTAGAAGTTACTAACCGAACACTGCTGGAAGGGATAAAGAGAAGACTTGAAGCTGACAAGGCTTTATGGGTCGAA